>NW_007250987.1:15480-141991 GCF_000164805.1 Carlito syrichta | reverse complement strand
TCCCAGTAGGGAGATTGCAGGGTCATATGGGAGGTTGATATTTAGGGCTTTTAGGAATCGCCACACTGCTTTCCACAGAGGTTGCACTAGTTTACACTCCCACCAACAGTGTAGAAGTGTTCCCTTTTCGCCACACCCTCTCCAGCAGCTGTTATTTTTTGAGTTGTTGATAATTGCCATTCTGACTGGAGTTAGGTGGTATCTCAGTGTGGTTTTGATTTGCATCTCCCTGATGATTAGTGAGGTTGAACATTTCTTCATGTGTCTGTTGGTTGCTCGGATGTCTTCCTCTGAGAAGTATCTGTTCATATCTTTTGCCCATTTTATAAAGGGGTTGTTTGTTTTTTTCTTTTCAGCACATTTGAGTTCCTTGTAGATCCAGGATGTTAAGCCTTGTCAGACCTGGAGTTGGCAAATACTTTTTCCCAGTCTGTAGGCTGTCTCCCTGCTCTCTTGATGGTTTCTTTGGCTTTGCAGAAGCTTGTCAGTTTAATAAGGTCCCACTTGTCTATCTTCTCTCTTATGACCTGTGGGTTTCGGGTTTTGTTCAGGAATTGGATGCCAGTTCCAATTTCCATGAGGGTATTTCCTTCCTTTTCTAAGGTTCTTATGGTTTGAGGTTTTACATTTAGGTCTCTGCTCCATTTGGAGTTAACCTTTGTGCATGGGGATAGATAGGGGTCCTGTTTCAATCTTCTGCATGTGGTCAGCCAGTTTTCCCAGCACCATTTACTGAATAGGTTCTCCTCTCCCCAGTGGTAGGTGGTGGAGGCCTTGTCGAAGATCTATGAAATGATCATATGATTTTTGTTTTTAATTCTGTTTATGTAGTGGATCACATTTAGTCACTTGCATATGTTGAACCACCCTTGCTTCCCTGGGATAAAACCCACTTGATCATGGTGTATTATTTTTTTATGTACTGTTGAATTCTGTTTGCTATTTTGTTGAGAATTTTTGCATCTATGTTCACGAGGGATATTGGTCTGTAGTTTTCTTTTGCATGTATCAGTGTGATACACTGGCTTTGATATCAGTGTGATACTGGCCTCATAGAATGAGTTAGGGGGGATTTATTCCTCTTCTGTCTTGTGGAATCACTTCTGTATAATTGGTACAAGTTTTTATTTGAAGGTCTGGTAGAATTTAGCTGTGAGTTCATCAGGTCCTGCACTTTTTGTTGTTGTTAGGATACTTGTAATTATTATTTAAATCTTTCAGCTCATTGTTGATCTGTTCAGGGTTTCTATTTCTTCCTGATTCAAGGTTGGGTGGTTGTATGTTTTCAAGAATTTTTTCATTTTCTCTAGATTGTTTAGTTTGTTTGCATAGAGTTGTTTATAATAGTCTCAGAAAATCTCTTGAATTTCTGTCATATCAGTTGTAGTGTCTCCATTTTCATTTCTGATTGAGTTAATTTGAATTTTTCTCTTTGTTTCTTAATCTAGTCTGGTTCATCAATTTTGTTTATCTTTTCAAAAAGAATCAACTTTTTGTTTAATTGATTCTTTGTATTTTTCTTTTCTTTCTTTCTTTTTTTTTTTTGAGTTGGAGTCTCACTGTGTCACCCAGACTGGAGTGCGTGGCAGCTCACGGCCACCGCAGCCTCTACCTGCTGGGCTCTGGCGATCCTTCTGCCTCAGCCTTCCAAGTAGCTGGAACTACTGGCACGCACTACCACGCCTGGCTAATTTTTGACTTATTGAGAGATGAGGTCTCGCCAAGTTGTCTCGAACCCATGGGCTCAGGCAATCCACTTGCCTCAGCCTCCCAAAGCACTGGGATTACAGGCTGAGCCACTGAGCCCGGTTGGATTCTTTGTATTTTTCGATTTCAACTTCATTTAGTTCTGTTCTGATCTTCATTATTTAATTTCTTCTGCTAGCTTTGGGTTTGATTTGTTCGTGTTTTTTCTAGTTCCTTGAGTTGTGATGTTAGGCTGTTGATATGTAATCTTTGTTTTATTAATGTAGGCCTTAAGTGCTAAAAATTTTCCTCTGAGCACAACTTTGGCTGTGTCCCAGAGGTTTTGCTAACTTGTTTCATTGTTATCATTTTTTTCAAAGATTGTTTTAATTTTCATCTTGACTTTATTGTTGACCCAATGTTTATTCAGGAGCAGATTGTTTAACTTCCATATTTTTGTTTGGTTTTGTGTTTTTCTTGAAGTTAATTTCTAGTTTTATTCCATTGAGGCCTGAGAAGGTGCTTGATATGATTTCATAATTTTTAAAAAATTTTGACACTTGATTTCTGGTCAATCATATGGTCTGTCTTGCAGAATGTTTCAAGTGCAGATGAGAAAATTGTATATTCTGATGTTCTGGGATAGAATATTCTGTAGATGTCTATTAGTTTTATTTGCTCTGGGGTCCAGTTTAACTCCAATGTTTCTTTGTTGACTTTCTGCCTTGATGCTCTGTCTATTGCTGTCAGTGGAGTGTTGAAGTCTCCCACTATTACTGCGTTGCTGTCTCTATCTTTTTCCCTCTCTTTTTAATTTTTTTTAGGTCCAGTAGAACTTGTTTTATAACACTAGGGACTCTTGTGTTAGGCACATATATACTTAAAATTGCTGTCTTCTCATTGTATTGATCCCTCTATCATTATTTAACAACCATCATTTGTCTTTTTTTAACTGTTGTTAACTTAATGTTTATTTTATCTGATATGACTGGCTACTTCTATTCATTTTTGGCTTCTATTTGTGTGGAATATTTTCCCCACCACTTTACCTTGAGTCTGTGGGAGTCTTTTTGAGTTAAATGGTCTCTTGAAGACAGCAGGTATTTGGTTTGTGTTTTTAAATTCATTCTGCCAATCTGTATCTTTTTAATGAGTCACTGAGACCAGTTACATTCAAAGTTAATTCATAGTGATATGTCAAGTATTATTCTATTTATCATGCTGGTTGTTATCTGGTTCCTTGCTTGTTTATTTATTTATTTACTGTATTGTATTGGTGTTCCATAAGGAACACCTGTGATCTTTATTATTGCCAGATTTTTTTCTTCTGGTGTATTTTGATCTTTTATTTCAGTATTTAGAACTCATTTGGGTAGTTCTTGTAGAGCCAATCTAGTGATGACAATTTTTCTCAGTGTTTGTTTGATTGAGAAAAACTTCATTTCTCCTTCATTTTTAAAGCTTAGTTTGTGAGATACAAAATCTTTGGCTAACTGTTATTTGTTTGAAAAGATTGAAGATTGGGCTCTGATCTCTTCTGACTTATAGGGTTTCTTCTGATAAGTCTGCCGTTAATCTTGTAGGTTTACCTTTGTAAGTTACTTGATGCTTTTTTTTCATTGCTCTTAAAATTCTTCCCTTCATATTAACTTTGCATAACTGGATGATTATATGCTATGGGGATGATCTTTTTGCAATAAATATTCTGAGTGTTCTTCGGCTTCTTGTGTCTGGATGTTTAGATCTCTAGCAATGCCTGGGAAATTTTCCTCAATTATTCCCTCAAATGGTTTTTCAAACCTGTTGCTTTCTCTTCTTCTTCAGGAATATGATTCTTATGTTTGGATCTTTTACATAATCCCACATTATTTGGAGACTTTGTTATGCTCTCTTGATTCTTTTTTCTTTATATTTTCTGACTGAAATTCAAAAGCCTTGTCTTCAAGTTCTGAGATCCTTTCTTCTGCTTGTTCCAGTCTACTGTTAAAACTTTCCTTTGGGAGGCCAAGGTGAGGAGATTGCCTGAGTCCACAGGTTCAAGACTATCCTAGGCAACTTGGCGGGACCTCATCTCTATAATAAATCAAAAAATTAGCCAGGCGTGGTATTGTGCACTTGTAGTTCTGGCTACTTGGAAGGCTAAGGCAGAAGGATTGCCTGAGCCCAGTGGGTTGATGCTGGGGTGACCGTGAGTGCCACTGAACCCCAGCCTGGGTGATGGAGTGAGACTCCAACTAAAAAAAAAGAATCCTCTGCATTTTGTATTTTCCTAAATGATTCTTTCATTTTCAGAATTTCAGCTGGGTCCTTTTTTTAAGTTGTCTCTCTCTTTGGAGAATTTTTCATTCATGTCTTGGATAGTTTTAAAAATTTCTTTATGCTGATTTTCAATTTTCTTCTGAAGTTTTCTTTGATAAATTTTATAATCAACCTTTTGAATTATATGTCTGGAATTTCAAAAATTTCATTTTGGCTAGAGTTCATTGCTGAAGAGTTGGTGTGGTCTTTTGGTGGTGTTGGAGAACTCTGTTTTTTCATAGTGTCAGAATAATTTATCTGGTTCCTTCTCATATAAGTAGACTATTTCCTCTTGTTTGATGTTGGAAGGGGTCTAGCTTAGGCACTGTAGGGTTCCCTTAGTTATATATAGTCTTGGTTTGGTGAGTTCCTCAACTTCCACCTGTGACAATTCTGTGCTGTGTATGTGTACTGGCTCATGGTGTCCTGAGTGGCTGGCATGCCTTGAAAGGTAGTGTTACTTAAGGTTTGGTATTAGACTTTCTCTGAAGCTGAGGTATAATAGCTAGGCTGTGCTCTTGGCCTCTGCTAGGAGGTAGCACTTGTGGGAGAAAACCAACTTCAATAGTAGCTGTGGGGTTTCTCCTTGATGCGTGTTGTTCCAAGGTAGTGCCCAGTCATCATAGGCAGAGGGTGGGGCTCTAGGGATATCCCAAGTTTTCTGTTTTGAGCTCTTGAAGGTAGTGTGGGGCAGAGGGAAGGAACTCCAGCACACCTCAAAAGTGCATTCTTGACTACCCCAGTGGGGATTAGGTGGGAGTCCTAGGCCATTGGGGAAATGCTGTTATGTGGGGCTGGCATAGAACTTACAGGGGAACTGAGAGGTTACTATGGTGATGAGTCCCGTCTGGCTTCCCATCTTGGCCTCAACCAGTTTGCCTTCCTGAATATCAAAGTGCAGCTGGCCTCAGTGCCTTTGGTGTTCTCACACAGTTTGCCCCAGTCAGGAACTATCTCTAGCCTCAGAGTTTGCCCTTTGGGCCTGTCCCTTCCAGTCCAGCTGGAAAGCAGCAGCTCTGCCTGCAAAAGGCTGAGTATCTGGGAAATGGTGGTTCATGCAGTTCAAGGCTTTTTTTCCCCATGCCCCACTCCATGTGGGCTTCTGCAGAGCAAAGCTGTGGGTGAGGCAGTTTCCCATGAGGGACTGGAATCCCACAAGGCTCAGAGGGCCTTTCAAGTCCATGGTAGGAGCACAGAACCCCTGAATTTCCCTCACTCATTTTCCCACTGTATCCAGAGGCTGTCAGTTTACTGGTGGTGCAGACAAGAGTCTCGCTAATTAGATCCCAGGTCAGTTGACTTTTCTCTTCTTTGCGTTAGGTGGTTATTATCACTTTGAAAAGTTATGGGCATGCTGCTGGTCCTGTTTCTCTTTGGGTGCTGAGGAAACTGAAACTATCTTGGTTTACTCCATATGATAAACTCATGTTGGCCATCTTCTTGACCTCAATCTAATCTTATAACAATTTGAGCATACTTTTGTTACTATACATTTTACATCACATTATAATATGTTGCACGTGTTCTCCTTGAGAGATCAAATCCTATAAAAATTAATATATTTATCACTGTATCTCCAAAACCAAATAGTGTCTGCCTACCTCATTTTAAGTGCTCAAAAATGTGTATTTTTTTGAACCACCATCTATGTGTACTTACTGTATTTAAAATTGTTAATTTATCTTTGTAGCTCTATCAATTTTTGCTTCATATATTTTCAGGCAATCAGGTGAATTATGCATAAGTTTGAAGTTCTTAGATCTTATAAGTTAATCAAAACTTTACCATTGTATAGTTACTCCATCTGTAACAGTACTATTTGTCTTAAAGTCTACCACCACCCTCACTTTTCTTTTGGTAAATATATGCCTGAGAAACAAAACTTCATTTAAAAAAAAATCTAATTCTTTACCTGGCAAGTTTAAACTACTTACATTATTGTGCCACAAAGTATATGAACTTGTGACTTTTACCCTATTTTTGCTGTTTTGATTTGAAATATTTCAGTTATTTCTTTTTTGATTGTAATTTATTTTCTTATCTCTTTTTTCCCTCAATTAGCATGAAAACTCTATATTCTATTTCTATTATTTTAAAGCTACTCTTGAAATTTTGCCATACACATTTAACAAAATCTAAATAGTGTGACCTTTTCTACAAATGACACAAACGCTTTAGAACGCTCACCCTCCAAATAATATGCCATTGTTGTCCTTTATTTTAGTGTGGTCCATTTACAGAGTCCTTTAAATACAAAGAGATTTACTGTGATTTTTAAAATATAGTAAGAACCCCGTGAAACTGGGAGAAGCATTACCTAATTATAAAAATGTGGAAACTGAGGCACAGGGAAGTTAACTGTCCTTGGCCTTAGTCACATGGTCATTAAGTAACAGAACCAAGACTTGAGCCCAGACTTAGTGACTTCAAAGGCTGTGCTCTTATTATTCTAAACTGTCCAAGGAATGAACAGTAGGTAGTAGGTGATCTTTGGCACACGTTCATGGGTTTCACATTTCTTTTTAGATTGACTAATACAGAAATAATCCACTGGCATTTAAAAATAAATCCTTTTTATTTGAACATATGAGGATTTTTTCCTTCTGTTTTTAGGAAAGTACTTTGAACAAGTGGATTCATAATATTTTTGATGTTTAATATTGGATGGAAAAAGTGGGTATTAGCATTTTTTTCTGCCACAGCAAAAAGAGCAAAGATATTTTAAAGATTGCACGCTACTTCAGTCTATTTGAAATTTCTGGGGAAATGTTTTGGAATACTTTAATATTTTTCATTTAAACACTTCATTATACTTTCCAATAATGTTTATATTAAAATAACTCAAATTATATTTAATTGCTAATAAAGTTGTTGAAGAAACTCTAATTATATTAAATAGTTTTAATTATTTTTGGTTTCGTGTTTTTCATTTGATTTTGAGAAAGTTGTTGCAGAAGCAATTTAACAATAATAGGTTGATACAAGATGTGTATAATGACCTCTTGGTATTCTTTTCTGAAGATTTTTGAGGTAGTTTCTGGTACAGGAAGTTAACAGTAAACTGTGTGCCGGGAAATACTAGCACACACTTGCTTTTCTTGAAGCTATTTAAGAGAAGGTGCTTGTTGTTTACTTGACTTTTGAAAATATTATGCATAGAATAAACAATTCTTGAGGGATGCTATATGAAGATATTCACTAATATTCTATAAAAAGTTTGAATGCTTGGAGTTTGATTCTATTTCTTCTTAAGCCTAGAGTTTAAAAGTAATTTAAGAAGTAGATAAAAGTCTCTACAGAGACCTTCTAGTTTATGGGCTTACCAATAACATTTTGAAAAATTCTATTCCTATTAAGCACTGTAGATTTTCATTAGATTTTAATAGTCCCTTTTCTTTCTCTTTGACACTTTGTAAATAATAGATCTGTACAATTGGAATGTAACACTCTACTGTGGTTTAATATGAATTGTTTTTCCTAGCACAGGCAAATAGCACTTAAAACAATGCTTTGTGGAATATTAGCATGGAGAGCAGCCTTGTTCAGTCATCCAGAGAAATTATTTTGAAGTGACATTAACTTTCAAGTAAAATTCTGTTGGGGAGCCTTATAATGGCTCATTTTTTTTTCTTTTTTGGGTAAGAAGAATTCCAAGCTATAATTTTTGACATTCTTTAGGTATATTCATGCTTTTAGATTGCATCACATAAGTCAGAATAACTTGGTATTTTAAATCTTAAAGTTTAATACTAACAGTTTTAAATAATGATGTTCCTGAATACCATGTTGGACATTTGCATTACTTTTATCATTATATTCCTTGGCAAAGTCTCTTAAAGAGACTTTCATAATGCCATAATTTTCTATTCCATTTTAATCTCTTGCATCTGTGAATTTCATATTTGATTGCACTTTTAATTTAGTTTAAAATTGTATTCAAAAACTTTTATTATGAGAGAAATTTGTTCATAGGTAATTTTTTCAAAAGTAATTTTGAGTTGTTAGATTAAATGAGCCAAAACAGATTATTGGGAAAAGTTTTTTATACACCTTCTCTCCCACCCCCACACCTTTTGCATAGGACTCCAGAAAGTCAAAACATCATGGGATATTGCCCATATCCTTAGGAATTGATGACTCTCCTTTTCTAGATCTTCTATCAACATCTAAGTGGGTGATGCACTCATTTAGTGTTACTTTATAACTGGTAGATCTTACTAATATTCATTTACACTACACAGAGCAACAGTGATTTTTTTTTTTAAATTTCATGTGATTCTGGGGGAATCTGAATGGTTCTTCTGCCACATGTGGTGTTGCCTGCCTGGGGATTCTCAAGTGGATTTGTTTGTTTGGCAGGTGGCCTAGCCTGCAAGGCCCAACAAGACGTCTGTCACGTCTGGTGCTTCAGTGTTGACTATTGGTCGAAGTGACTCAGTCATCCTCCACGTGATCTCTCTGTTAGTAGTATCTATTGAGGGCTAAGTTACAAGAAGGCACAGCATTATTTTTTCCACATTCTATTGGCCAAAGCGAGTCACCCAGTTTCAAGGTGATGGAGAGGATCTTACCTAATGCAATTCTAGTGTCTTCTAGAAGACACATCCCTCATCTGGTCTATACTTGCAATTTTGGAAGGGGGCATTGGTTTTTTAGATATGTCAGCAGAAGCACAAGCCACAAAATTAAAAAAAAAAGATAAATTGAACTTCTCCAAAATTAAAGACATTTTTGCTCTAAAGAATACTATCAAGAGACTGAAAAGATGACCTACAGAATTGAAGAAAATATTTGCAAATAATGTATCTGATAGGAGACTTTCTAATATGTAGAGAAATTTTTGCAACTTAACAAAAAGACAAACAACTCAATTAAAAAGTGGGCAAAAGGCTTTGGCAGACGTTTCTATAAAAAGTTATACAAATGGCCATTGAGCACATGGAAAGATGCTCAGCCTCATTAGTCATTAGGGAAATGCAAATTAAAAGCACAATAAGATACCACTTCACAACACATAATGAGTGTTGGCAAGGATGTAGAGAAATTGGAACCCTCCAGCATTGCTGGTATGAATGCAAAATGCTACAGCTACTGTGAAAAACAGTTTGTCAGTTTTAAAAAATGTTAAACTAGAATTACCATATAACCCAGCAATTTTACTCCTAGGTATATACAACTCAAAGAATTGAAAACAGGTATTAAACCAAAAAATTGTACACAGATGTTCATAGCAGTACGCTTTACAATTGCCAGAAGGTGGAAACAGGCCAAATGTCCATCAATGGGTGAATGGATAAACAAAATGGGTATATTTATGCATTGGAATATTATTCAGCTATAAAAAAGAATAAAGTGCTAACACATACTACAACATGCTGAACCTTGGAGACATTGTGTCAAGTGAAAGAAGCCAGACACAAAAGGCCACATATAGCACAGTCCATTTACATGAAATATCCAGGACAGGCAAAATAGAGACAGAAAGCAGCTTAGCAGTTACCAAGTACTGATGGAGAGGGGGAAATGGGGTGTGACTGCTTAATTGGTATGAAGTTTCCTTTCAGAGTGAAGGAAACGTTCTGGAACAAGATAGTGGTAATAACTGTTCAACATTGTGATTACTAAATTATAGTCAGTTGTACATTTGAAATGATGAACTTTATGTTACATGTATTTTAGCACAGTAAAATAAAGTAGTTGCACAATTGGAGTGCTTGCTTTTGTGATTCAAATTTGAGAACATTCTCAGTGGGATGATAAGAAAAGTGGAGAAGAATTGAGTCACCCCAGTTGTCCCAGCCAATCACCTAGCCCCAAATATATGAGAGTGCTGGGACCAGCAGAGCCACCTCCCTGACCCCTAGGTGTCTAAAAATGTGTCAGCAATGCTGGCTTATCATTTTGTGCTTCTGGGGTTTTGTAATTTGTTTTATAGCATTATTGTGACAATATGGCTGATACAGTATCTAATACCAATTCTCATGAAAAGATATCAGGACTTCTTAAAAAAATGAATAACATGAAGATGAGTACAGAAGGTAGGAGGTAAACTTCGAACATCCCATGGTGAGAGATCGTTCAAAAAATAATGAGTTTGTCTTAAAACAACACAAAGTTCAGGGGCTGAGTAGTGGAAATGACTGTACATCAACATGAGCATCTTTAATGTCATTTAGCTGCACACCTGAAAATGATTAAAATGACACATTTTATGTTATGTGTATTTTACCACAATTTTTAAAACGGGAACACAGGAAGAGATTCCCACTGGTCAAAGTTATTTTAATATGAGCATTAAATTTGAGCTTCAAAAAGAATAAAAATTGTAGTCTGTTAAAACACATCAAAATGTAAAAATTTTGAGTCCATAATGATATTAGACATAAAAAAAGAAGCAAAAGTGATTGGTGGTTACCAGAGGCTGTAAAGGTGGGGAGTGGGGGGGGGGAGTGAAGGGAGGTTGATAAATGGGTACAAATATACAGTCAGATGGAAGAAATAAGACCTAGTGTTTGATAGATCAGTAGAGTGACTATAGTTAATGATAATCTATTGTACATTTAAAATAGCTAAAAGAGAATAAGTTGAATGTTCTTAGCTTAAAGAAGATAAATATTTAACGTAGATTATATCCCAATTACCCTAACATGAGCTTTATAACACATTATATGAATGTATCAAAATATCACTTGTACCCAAAATATATAAATTTGTTATGCATCCATAAAAAACTAAAGTGAGAAAACATTCATTTATCACCAACCAAGGTGACTATTAAACCAGCATAAGGATTCAGTCTTAAAGGATCACAATAACTCAAGGTTCTGCACTAGATCTTTATTTAGTCAAGTCAGCTGTAAATGTCATTTTGAGGGACAATGGAGGAATTTTGGGGGAAAAAGATAACCTCAGGGTAGAGATTGTTGATTGTCTTCCAATAGTCTGGTTTTTTTCTTCATTTAGAAATAGAACTTCCTGAGTTTTAGCTGCAGTCAGATCACCCAACTAAATTCCAGTCTTCTTACAGCCTGGGATGAACATGTCATTAGTCCTGGCCAATGGGAAGTAAGGGAAAGTGATGTCTGCACTCTGGGTTAAGGCTCTGATGATTACAAAAGAGATTTCTGTCTTGTTTGTACAACATGTTTTGGAATTTCTTTGAACCCTTGGTTTAGCTTGTTTCCTAAGAATTGTTTGATATTCAGGCTATTGAAGCATATCATACATATATGCCCAGATGCAATAAGAATAAGATATTTAAGAAATAATAGAAAGTCGAAGTAACATAGTAAAAGAGAGCTAAAGGGAAATCACGTTTTTACTAAAAACATTAAAGACCTAAAAGGCTAAAGGAACTATGTGTTAAAATATTTTTCATAGGAGTCGAAATAAATAATTTGTTATGAGGATGTTTTTAGTTGTTTAAATGTCTATATCAACAATGTCTATAAGAAAATTATATCTTTAATATATGTTCTATAAAACATATAGCATTTCTTATGATTAATTTGGATATTAGAAAGTGAAGGCTTAGTTATATAAATGTTCTACAGAATGCATCAATTGTATAACTTTCTAATGAAGTGTTTAATACGGCATAACACAAGCTAAGGTAACCACAAGGCTATTATATCTTTTAGAGCAGTGTTTCAAACTGGGTTGGATAGATGGCAGAACGGAAGAGGGGCTCTACAAATGTTTGATTTCAATTTGGTTTAAATCTTTTTAAAAACAGTGTTTTAAACTTCTATTAAGAACATAACTGTTGTAAAATATTTCATTGATATTCAGGCTATTGAAGCATATCATACATATATATGCCCAGATGCAATAAGAATAAGGTAATTAAGAAATAAGAAAATTAAGGTAATTAAGAAAATTACGAAGGTTCAGGATTATGCAACTGCTATTTTTGAGATTAATTCCATGTGTGCTTTAGGATTGTCTTAGTGCGTGCAGCTAAAACAAAACACAAAGACACACTGAATTCTGCGGCTGGTATGGCTACAGTTGGTAACTATAACCTATTAAAAATTTTCATGGGTTCATCTGGGCACTTAATTTTCTATAAATGTGTGTTAAACTACATTTATATAACTAAAATAATATTTTATATATTACAGTTGCATACAGAATTTTATTTGACAAGAGGGTTTTATTGCTAAAAATATATTTGAAATCTACTTAGATTTTCCCCATAGAATAGCAATTGTCTTCACTGAACTTTGGATGGAGTCAACAGACAGATAATTTTTTATTGAGATGGAAAACCAGTGTCTGACAGGCAGGTGCTCAGCTGTTGACTGAAACTAGATCAATATGCTTTATACACCAGGATCATGGATAGTGAAGAGGCCGGTCAGAGCCTAATTTGTATTTGAGGGTCAGTTGAGGACTACCCATCTTTGCTTGCATTTGGGCACGTGGGTCAGGACAAAACTTTTCTTGGATTAGCTCTGAATCTGTTTAAGAGCCAAACAAGTGTCTGTTGGTTGGCTGTACACCTTCTTTTGATAAGTGTCTATTCATATCTTTTCCCACTTTTTAATGGGGCTGTTTGGTTTTTTTCCTTTTGGTGCATTTGAGCCCATCAAAGCTGGACTGGATTAAAAAAATGTGGTACATATACACAGTGGAATATTATGCAGCCATAGAGAAGGACAAACATATGGACTTCACAGCAACTTGGATGGATTTAGAGTCTATCATACTAGTGATCTATCACAGAAACAAAGAACAAAGTACCGTATGTTCTCACTCATAAGTAGACCTTGAACAGTTATCATAATACTATAAGAAGAGGATTGGCAGTAGTGGGAAACTGCCAGAGGAAATAGGGTGGGATTGGCAGTTGAGGGAAACTGCTAGGGGAGAAAGGGGCACACTTCATAAACAAGGGTACCTGCCTAATGAACATTTGTATACCTAACCCTGAATTGCACCGCATGTCTTTAAAATGAAAAAAAAAAAAAAAAAAAAAAAAAAAGTAAGAGCTAAACACAGTGTTGGTTGAATACTGAGAGTATTGTACCTTAAAGATGGAAGAATATCCTAGTTGAATTTTCAGATCATAGATGGTTAAACGTTCATGTTTATCACTATAAAACCTTAACACTGATGAATAAATATCATTTTTTGAGATGGTATTGGATCTTGATAAACTTTCCTCTAGAAGCATATCTCTGTAGATCCTCTGTTTTACCATTATCTGGGAGACTGTTAAGAAGTGCAGAATGTCAGGCATTACACCAGACCTATTGAATTTGAATCTGCATTTTTAAAAGATGTGCAGGTGATTCATAAGCATATTGCCTTTTGGGAACCATTGCATTAGATGTTAGTAACAAAGGGAACTTTGAAGGATTTCTTTTTTTTAAAGCAGGATTTATTGAGAGGACAGAAAGGCTCTCACAGTGAGAGGGGACCTGAGCGGGTTGCCTGAGGGAATTGAATTAATTGAATTCATTAGAATTCATTGTAAATTAATTAAATTCATTGAATTAGTTGAATAGAGATTTTAAAAATATTGCCCTCCCCCCACCAGATGACCAATTCACAGTCTTGGTTTTATCATCAATATTTCAATGTTTTCCTCTCAATATCGGCCTAATGGTATGAATTTTTATGTACTCAGGGACACAATCTGTTATTGAATTTGGCTATTGGAGGTATCAGAATTTCAGACGGGCTTAGTATACCTGACTCTGAATTGTGTGTTATATTGGAACACCAAAAATTGAATGATCAGGCAAGATTCTCACCTGTTGGATTAACTATGACAGCACAACTTTTATGGTGTTCAGATTGTCAGTTATTTTGAACTATTAATTACTTACATCTTATGTCATTGAAACAAAGTTTTCAAAATACTTTAACGTGCATTATCTTATTTAGACTTTACTATAACTCTATGTGGTGGCTTTTACTATCCCTATTACAGAAATAAAGAACCTGTCCAAGGATGATTGATTATGCTGATCACAGAGAATAAACAGTAGAACACCTTGGCTTGAATCCAGGTTACCTGACTTCTAATTTAGTACTTTCTTCATCACACGATTTTTCTTCCCTTATTGTGGATGTTTATTTCAGAATTTCCTTAAGTACCATGCCATCCAATATATAGGAGTCAATTTCATATAACTTAAAGAAATTGATTTTTAAATATAAACGGTATCTGTATTCTTCCCTAACTCTAACCAAGAAGAAAGCTTTACTAAGTTTAAAGATGTCTCTTCTCAATTTAATAATAATTTACCCTTCGATTTAATAATCCTAGAATCTTAAAATAAAGCAGAATTTGCAACCCTTTATGATTTTTTAAAAGTGAATTTCTACTTGAAGGATAATGAGGTAGCACTCATTTCAGATTTATTATCATTTTAAACAAGAAGCTTTGTCCTAGTTACAGAGAAATTCATGAAAATAGATAATAAATAATGACTATTTGTAGCACTTGAAGGGCTTTATTAATAAGTTATGCCAAGTCATTTAATGTGTTTTCCTCAGAGTTATTATTCACCAACACTTTATGAATTTCTATTTTTATATTGCTTTTGAAATGTGGTAGAAGTCATATTCTTTTGTTTCTCTGTCGAGTTTGTTTGAGGTAAACTCAGTGTAGGTATCATTTCCATGCAAGATTTGCACTTTGGAATTTATATTTATCATGAAATAATTGTCTCTATGGTTTCAAAACTGCCTCTTTGTTTTCCAGTTTTGTTCCTTTTTTTATTACAAACAATCATATATTATTTAGTGTCTGGCTAATTATTTATCATAAATTTATTGTGGTCCTTCAACTCTGATATTTGTGTGCAGTTCAAGAAAATATACAGACTATTTTCTAAGAGTCAAATATTACTTTCCTTCCCTTGGAATGTGAATTCACGTGAATAGTTTTGATTAGTTCTAAAATAAGTAGCCTCCAAATTTAGACTGTTCCAGTTAAGACTTTGCATCCTCTCTCCATTTGCCTGCAGGATATCTCTGGTGAAATGTTCTACTCCTAACTGAGTTTTTGTCACTTGTAAATAGAGTTCAAGGCTGGGCTCGGTGGCTCAGCCTATAATCTCAGCACAATAAATAAAAAATTCTCCAGGCATGGTAGCGCGTGCCTGTATATCCAGCCACTTGGAAGGCTGAGGTGGAAGAATCGCTCGAATCCCTCAGGTTGACGCTGGGGTGGCTATGAACGTGCCACGGCACTCCTGCCTGGGCAACAAAGTGAGACTCCAACTCAGAAAAGAAAAGAAAAAAGAAAATAGGGTTCAGTTTCCTTCCTTACCAAGTAGGCACCTCGTTTTTTTCTGTCCAGCATCATCGTATTTACAGATCTCAGAGCTTCAACTTTGATATGATTATGGGCCTTTGTATCCTGTTTCAGTTAGTGACCAACTTTGGTATTATATTCTAAATTGTGTCTATCTTCTAGCACCACAAATTTGTATGTTGAAGTCCTAACTCTTTGTATCTCAGAATATGACTGTATTTGGATTTAATGTCTCGAAAGAAATAATTAGGTCATTAGGGTGGGCCCTAATCCAACATGACTGATGTCTCCTGGTAAGAAGAGGAAATCAGGACACAGGCACACACAGAGTGAAGACCATTCAAAGACACAGGAGAAGATGGACATCTATAAGCCAGGGAGAAAAGTGCTCAGAAGAAAGTAACCCAGCTGACATCTTGATCTTAAACTTCTAGCCTCCAGAACTGGAGGAAATACACTTCTGCTGTTTAAGCCACTCAGGCTGTGGTACTGTTATGGCAGCTACGGCAGACCAGTTCTCTCCACAGTTCTCTGCAAAACCTCTTGAATATTAGCCAGAGTAAAATTTGGTTCTTTATTATCACTTTATTTATATATAGTCTCTTATACAGCATTACAGTTTACATACTTTGGCCTAATTTGGGGAGGTATGAATTATTTTGAAAAGAAATTCTATTTGTCCTGTAGTTCTCAACTTAGACGTTAACTCCTTGAGGAAGCATGCCCATGTACTCATTCTTTGGGTCCCTTTCCACTTAGTGATTGTCCCAATCACAGCACTTTATTGCAGTAATTACAATTGTACATTTTATTGCTTTTTTCTCCTGCCTACTAGATTATAAATACCTAAAGCCAGGGACTTATTCTTGAACATTGTTATATTTGTATGACCTAGCATAGTCCCTGGCATAAAGAATGCCCTCAGTAAATATTTATGAATAAATTACTTTGTATAAGTATCAATCAAGGTACTGTGTTTTGCTGCAGTAACAAACAATCCCCAAATATCAACATCTTAAAACAATACCATTTTCTTTCTTGCTTATGATACATATTCACTATGATTCTGCTGGAGGCTCTGCTCCATGTCATTTTCATTCCTGGATCCAGGTTCTGAGAGTAGCCCACCATTTACGATATTGTCTGTCACTGTGGCAGAGAGAAAAGGAGAGCAGGATGAATTCTGTAGGGGACCATAAATCTTCAGCACAGATATAACTGTTAGTCATATTTCACTGATCAGAGCAAGTCACATGGCCACACATGATATCAATGGAGGGAAGGAATTGCCATTTTATCATGTGCCAGAAGGAGGAAAAAACCAAAAAAAACCCCAGATCTTTTTGAATAGCATTCGTGACTACCAAAAACTTATACATGATGCAGTTTCATTTATGATTTGTTCTTTCCACTTTCATGATTTTCTACTTAGTGGAGTTGAATTTTGCTAAAATATTAACTTTGAAAGTATTTTTTGCCATATTCAACCTGGATCTTATGACCCACAAGAAACTGTTCCAGTTTTTCTTCTATATTTAAAACTTATCATCTTACAGAGCTATATCATCTAGTTTTTATAGATTATGATCTTACTATAGTTACATGTTTTGTGCACTGTGGCCATGGGATAGACTGTAGTAATAGGTCTGGGTCTCAGTTTTTTTTAATCTGTAAAATGCTATGATAACTTAAGTTCCTTCTAGTTCTATATTTTACATATATCATACATTTGTTAGTGTCTGTGGTATTCATGGATTTAATCTCTCTCTTTTTTTGGTTAGTATGTAAGTGCATGGCTGTGAGTTTATTACTAGGTAACTACTTAATTCTTTAATGTAAAGTGTTTACAAGAGAGTCTTCTGTTTTTGATCTCAAATATGTATTGGTTTTTCTGTCACAACACAGTTTCTCCTAATGCAAGTGACTTTAATATTGCTGAGCAGAGCAACATGAAAATATCCGGGCCTTTCTAAGCAAGCCAGGATAAAAGAATTTACAGTGAATTATTCACCATGATCAAATGAGATTTATGCCTGGTTAAATGGGATGGTTCAAATAGAATGATTTAATATATGCAAATAAATAACTAATATAACACATTAACAGAATGAAGGATAAAAATAGTATGATCATCTCAATAATACAGAAAAATTATTTGGAAACATTCAACATTCTTTAAAAAATTTTTTATTTTAAAGATGTGGGGTACAATTCAGGGTTAGGTATACAAATGCTCATTATGCAGGTACCCTTGTTGATGAGGTGTGCCCCCCTCCCTCCCAGCAGATTCTCACTACTGCCAATCCTCCCACCCCTGGTAGTTTCCCACGACTGCCAATCCTTTTCTTATATATTACAACAATTGTTCAAGGTCCACTTATGAGCGAGAACATGTGTTACCCAGTTCTTTGTTTCTGTGATAGATCACTCAGTGTTATAGACTCTAAATCCATCCAAGTTGCTGTGAAGTTCATAATTTTATCCTTTATGGCTGTGTAATATTCCATTGTATATATGTACAACATTTTAAAAATTCAGTCCTTTTTTGATGGGCAGTACCGTTGATCTCAGGTAAATATACATATGCAGGTATCTTTTTCATAGAGTGATTTGAGTTCCTCTGGGTTATTCCCACTATGGGGATTGCGGGGTCTAATGGAAGGTCAATTTTTAAATCTTTTAGGAATCACCAAACTGTTTTCCACAGAGGTTGTATTGGTTTACATTTCCACCAACAGTGTAGAAGTGTTCCCTTTCCCCCACATCCTCTCTAACATCTGTTGTTTTTTGAGTTATTGATGATGGCCAACCTGACTGGAGTTAGGTGGTATCTCACTGTGGTATTAACTTGCATTTCTCTGATGACTAGTGAGGATGAGCATTTTTCTCATGTATGTGTTGGCTGCTCATATGTCTTCTTTTGAGAAGTGTCTATTCATATTGTTTGCCCACTTTGTAATGGAGCTGCTTGTTTTTTCTTTTCAGCACGTTTGAGATCTTTGTAGAACCCAGATTTTAGGCCTTTGTCAGATACACAGTTGGCAAATATTTTTTTCCTAGTCTGTGGGCTCTCTCCCTGCTCTGTTGATTGTTTCTTTTGCTTTGCAGAAGCTTGTCAGTTTGATGAGGTCCCACTTGTCTATTTTATCTCTTATGGCATGGGCACTTGGGGTTTTGATCAGGAATTGGTTGCCAGTTCCAATTTCCATAAGGGTGTCTCCTGCATTTTCTAAGGTTCTTATAATTTACCTATTCAGTAAATGGTGCTGGGAAAACTGGCTGACCACATGCAGAAGATTGAAACAAGACCCCTACCTATCCACCTCTAAATGGATAAAAGAGCTAAATGTAAAACCTCAGTCTTCTGCATGTGGTCAGCCAGTTTTCCCAGCACCATTTACTGAATAGGTTATCCTCTTCCCAGTAGTTGGTGGTGGAGGCTTTGTCGAAGATGAATTGGTTGAGAAATTGCAGTTTTGCTTCTGGAATCTCTATCCCATTCCATTGGTCTGTCTATATGCCTGTTCTTGTACCAATACCAGGCTGTTTTGACTATTGTAACTTTATAATAAAGTTTAAAGTCTGGGAGTATGGTGCCTCCTACTTTGTTTCTTTTGCTGAGGATTGTTTTGGTATTTGTGGTCCTTTATGTTTCCATATGAATTTCTGTATTGTCATTTCTAGTCTGAGAAGAATGATGCTGGTAATTTAATGGGTATTGCATGAAATCTGTAGATTGTCTTGGGTAGGATGGATGTCTTAAGAATGTTGATTCTTCTAATTCATGAGCATGGAATATTTTTTCATTTCTTTGTGTCATCTTTGATTTCTTTGAGCAGTGTTTTGTAGTTTTCGTCGTAAAGGTCTTCCATGTCTCTGGTGAGGAAGATGCCAAGGTATTCCATTTTTTTTGTGTGTGGCTATTGTGAATGGGATTGTGCTTTTTATTTGGGTTTCTGTTTATTGCTGGTGTATAGAAATGTCACTATCTTTTGCACATTTCTTTTATACATTGAGACTTTGCCAAGGTCCTTTATCAGTGCAAGGTGGTTTTTGACAGATTCTCTTGGGTTTTTGAGGTATAGCATCATGCCATCTGCAAAGAGTGATAATTTGACTTCTTTTCCTCTTTGGGTACCTCTTATATCCTTCTCATGTCTGATTGCTCTAGCTAGGACTTCCAATACTATGTTGAACAGGAGGGATGAGAGTAGACATTCTTGTCTTGTTATGGTTTTCAGGGAAATGGTTCCAGTTTGTGTTTATTTAGCAGTATGTTGGCTGTGGGTTTCTCATAGATGGTTCTTACTATTTTGAGTTTTGTTCTGTCTATGCCTAGATAAACATTCTTTTATGATAAAAATTCTGAACAAATTAGGCATAGAAGGAAGGCCTCAACACAATAAAGGGCACATATAAAAAGCCCATAACTAACATCATACCCAACAGTGAAAAGTTGAAAACTTTCCCTCAAAGATCAGGAACAAGATAAGGATGACCACTCTTATCAGTTCTATTCAATACAGTAATGTAAATTCTAGCCAGAGCAATTAGGCAAGGAAAAAAAAAAAGATATTCAAATAGGAAAGGAAGAAATGAAATTATCTGTTTATTGATGACATGATCTTATATGTAGAAAACCTAAAGACTCCCTACAAGAACTATTAGAACTGACAAAATAAATTTAGTGAGCTTGTAGGATACAAAATCACTGCACAAAAATCAGTAGTGTTTGTTTAGACTCATAATGAACTGAAAAGGAAGTTCTCAATAACATTAACAAATACCTAAAAGTAAATTTAACCAAGGAGGTGAAAGATCTGTATACTGAAAAATATAAAACATTAATGAAAGAAATTAAAGATTCCATAAATAAATGGAGAGTTATTCTGTGTTTATGAATTGGAAGAATTAATATTGTTAAAATGTCCATAATACTGAAAGTGATCTACAGAGTCAATGTAATCCCTATAAAAATTCCAATGCCATTTTTCACAAAAAATGAAAAAATAATCCTATGTGTATGTGGAGCTACAAAAGACTGAATAGCCAGAGCAATTTTCAGCAAAAAAGCAAAGCTAGATGCATTGCAATATGAGATTTTAAAATCTATTACAAAGCTATAGTAAGCAATACAGTATACCATTGGCATAACAGCAGACACATTGACCAATGGACCAGAATAGAGAGCCCAGAAATAAACTCAAGCATTTATAATCAATTGATTTTCAACAATGGTGCTAAGAGAACACCAAGAGAAAGGACAGTCTCTTCAATAAATGTTGGAAAAATTGGACATTCACATTCAGAAGAATGAAATGCATCCCATGCCATAGACAAAAAATAAACTCAAAATGTGTTAAAGATATAGACTTGAAACAAAATGGATTAAAACATAGACCTGAAACTATAAAATTACTAGGGGAAGGTATAGGGGTAAACTTCCACAACATAATCTGGGAAACGATTTCTTGGATATAAATTCAAAAGCACAGCCACAAAAACAAAAATAAATAACAACAACAAAAAATAAAGCATCAAACTAAAAATCTTCTGTATAGCAAAGGAAACAACTAATAGAGTAAAGAGGCAGTTCATAGAATGGAAGAAAATATTTGCAAACCATACATCTGATAAGAGACTGATATCCAAATTATATAAGGAACTCTGCTCAATAGAAAGAAAACCAACAACTTGTTTAAAAAGTGGGCAAAGAACCTGAATAAACATTTCTCAAAAGAAGACATACAAATGGTCAAGAAATATATGAAAAAATTTCAGTATTACTATTTATGAGAGAAACCCAGATTAAAACCACAAGGAGATATCACCTCACACCTGTTAGAGTGGTTATTATCAAAAAGATAAAATATCAAACCTGTAATCCCAGCTCTTTGGGAGGCCGAGGTAAGAGGATTGCCTGAGTCTGTGGGTCCAAGACCAGCCTGGGCAACATGGTGAGCCCTCATCTCTATAATAAATCAAAAATTAGCGGGGCGTGGTAGTGCCCACCTGTAGTTCTGGCTACTTAGAAGACTGAGGTGGAAGGATCAACTGAGCCCAGCAGGTTGACACTGGGGTGGCTGTGAGCATGCCACTGCACTCTAGCCTGAGCAATGGAGTGAGACTCCAACTCAAAAAAAAAAAAAAAGATAAAATAAGTATTGGAGAGGAAATAGAGAAAAGATAACTCTCCTATATTGCTGGTGGGAATGTAAATTAATATAACCATTACAGGAAACAGTATGACAGGTCTCCAACAAATTAAAAGTAGGATTACTATGTGATTTAGCAATCCCATTTGGAGATATCCAAAGGAACTGATATCAATATGTTGAATAAATATCTGCACTCCCATGTACATTGTAGCATTATTTATAACAGCTAAGGTATGAAAGCTACTTATGTGTCCAACAACAGATAAACGGGCAAAGTGTCTCTCTCTCTCACACACACACACACACGCGCACACACACACACACACACACACACACCCACACTCCCACACACACACCCACCATCGAATGTTATTCAGTCTTAAAATAGAAGGAAATCCTGTCATTGGCAAAAACATGAATGAAACTGGAGAATATTATGCTAAGTCAAACAAGCCAGGTACAGAAAAATCAATACCACAGGATCTTACTTACATGTAGAACCTTAAAAAGTCCAACTCAGAGAAGTAGAGAGAGAATGTTGATTACAAAAGGCTGAAGGAAGTAGGGAAGGAAAGGGATGATAATTAAAAGGTACAAAGTTTCAACTGGAAAGGTGGGATAAGATATAGTGATCTGTTGCATGGAATAGTGACTATAATGAATAACAATGTTTGTACATTTCAAAATTGCTTAAAGATTAGATTTTAAATCTTCTCATCACAAAAAATAGATAAGTATGTAAGGTGCTCAATGTAATCACTTCATAGTGAAAACATGTATTAAAACATCACATAAATGTATACAGTTATTATTTGTCAGCTAAAATAAAATATAACAAAAAAATTCCTCAGTGAAAAAAATCAACATATTTGATTATGCATATATTTAAATTTATGGGAAAAGCTAATCCAAAAATATTCAAACCAAATGACATTCTGACAAGAATATTTGCATTATATAAAGTAGACAAAGGAGGATTTATATAACTATTTTACAGAGAGACCCCATAGCATAATAACAAATATAATCTGTTAGAAAAATGGGTAAGACTATGAGCAGGCGGTTCACATGTGGTCCGGCACAGGCAGTCAATGATCTAAGGAAAGATACTAATTCATGCTAACAAGAGTGGGAGAATTGGGCATTCCTAGACACTGTTGGTAAAATGTAGAAGGATACAACCCCATGAGGGTAATGTCTTGGTATGTGTCTAAAAACTTGTACATGTTTACCTATTTCAACCCAGCCACCTAAGTTCTTGAGATCTATTCCCTAAAGAGAAATGCTTATTGCAGTACTGTTTGTAAAAGCAAAACAAAATAGAAGCAAGTTAAATATCTCTTGATCTATCTATAAAATGGAACAGAATGCATAGTTTAAAGGATAAAATAATAAAAATAATAGCTATGATGTATTGAGTGCTTACTATGTTCCAGACACAAGTGTCTTTTAAAAGCAGATTTATAAATAAAAACGAGGTAATATGTACATGATGTATTAATTGAAAAAGGAAGTTTTCAGGCCGATATGAAAATAAATATGAGTAAATAAATGCAAGTATAAATGTATTACAGTAAAGAGCCAAAGATTTATATTTCTATATATTCCTATCTGTAGATAAAGTCATAGCTGTATGAATACAGGAAAAGGTGAGTAGGTTACATTCCAAAGTATTCATAGTAGTTAAGTCTTGGGTTTGGATTAGATGGGAGGAGGCTTTTATTTCTTATGGAATTTTTATTATTATTATTTTTTAAACATATTTTTTATTATAAAATTGTGGGGTACAGTTAAGGGTTAGATATACAAATGTGCATCATTCAGACACCCTTGTTAATAAGGGGTGTCTCCCCGTCCCCACACAGATATTGGCTACCGTCAGTCCCACCTCCCTTCCCCTCCCTACCCCCCCATAGTTCCCCACCACTGTCAGTCCTTTTCTTATAGAATTATGATAGATGTTCAAGGTTCACTATATGAGTGAGAACGTGTGATACTCAGATCTTTATTTCTGTGAGAGGTCACTCAGTATTATAGACTCTAGTTCCATCCAGGTTGCTGCGAAATTCATGATTTTGTTCTTTTTTATGGCTGCATAGTATTCCATTGTGTATATGTATCACATTTTTAAAATCCAGTCCTCTTTGATGAGCAGCATGCTTGGTTACAGGGTTCTTGCTATTGTAAACAATGCTGCAATAAACATTCTTGTGCAGGTATCTTTTTTATAGAGTGATTTGAGTTCTTCAGGGTATATTCCCAGTAGGGGAATTGCGGGGTCATATGGGAGGTCGATATTTAGAGCTTTTAGGAATCGCCATACTGCTTTCCACAGAGGTTGTACTAGTTTATCCTCCCACCAACAGTGTGGTAGTGTTCCCTTTTTGCCACATCCTCTCCAGCATCTGTTATTTTTTGATTTATTGATGATTGCCATTCTGACTGGAGTTAGGTGGTATCTCAGTGTAGTTTTAATTTGCATCTCCTTGATGATTAGTGAGATGATTAGTGTGTCTGTTGGCCACTTGGATGTCTTCCTTTGAGAAGTGTCTGCTCATATCTTTTGCCCACTTTATAATGCAGTTGTTTGTTTTTTTCTTTTTAGCACATTTGAGTTCCTTGTAGATCCAAGATATTAGGCCTTTGTCAGACCTGGAGTTGGCAAATACTTTTTCCCAGTCTGTGGGCTGTCTCCCTGCTCTCTTGATGGTGTCTTTGACTTTGCAGAAGCTTGTCAGTTTAATGAGGTCCCACTTGTCTATCTTATCTCTTATGACCCGTGCATTTTGGGTATTGCTCAGGAATTGGATGCCAGTTCCAATTTCCAAAAGGGTGTGTCCTGCATTTTCTAAGGTTCTTATGGTTTGGGGTTTTACATTTAGGTCTCTGATCCATTTAGAGTTAATTTTTGTGTATGGGGATAGAGAGGGGTCTTGTTTGAGTCTTCTGCATGTGGTCAGCCAGTTTTCCCAGCACCATTTACTGAATAGGTTCTGCTCTCCCCAATGGTAGGTGGTGGAGGCTTTATCAAAGATGTGTTGGTTGAGAAATTGAGGTTTTGCTTCTGGAATCTCAATTCTATTCCATTGGTCTATATGCCTGTTTCTATACCAATACCAAGCTGTTTTGTTGATTGTAGCTTTATAGTAAAGTTTGAAGTCTGGTAATGTGATACCTCCGGCTTTTTTTTTGCTAAGGATTGTTCTGGCTATTCTTGGTCGTTTGTGTTTCCATACGAATTCCTGTATTGTTTTTCTAGGTGTGAGAAGAATGTTGCTGGTATTTTGATGGGTTTTGCTTTAAATCTGTAGATTGCCTTAGGTAAGATGAACATCTTCCCAATGTTGATTCTTTTAATCCATGAGCATGGGATATTTTTCCACTAGTTTGTGTCATCTTTGATTTCACTGAGCAGTGTTTTGTAGTTTTCATTGTAAAGGTCTTTCACGTCTCTGGTTAGGAAGATGCCAAGGTATTTCATTTTTTTTGTGGCTATTGTGAACGGAATTGTGCTTTTTATTTGGGTTTCTGTTTATTATTGGTGTAAAGAATTGTGATTGTCTTTGCACATTTATTTCATACCCTGAGACTTTGCCAAAGTCCTTTATCAGTGTAAAAAAAGTCCTTTATCAGGACTTTTTTGTATTTCTTCTCTGATTGCTCTACCTAGGACTTTCAATACTATATTGAACAGGAGGGTTGAGTGGGCATGCTTGTCTTGTTCCAGTTTTCAGGGAAAATGGTTCCAATTTTTGTCCATTTAGGAGTATGCTGGCTGTGGGTTTCTTGTAGATGGCTTTTACTATTTTGAGATATGTTCCACGTATGTCTAGATGTTCAAGGGTTTTTATCAAGAAGGGGTGCTGGATTTTATCAAAAGTTTTTCTGCATCTAAGGATATAATCATGTGGTTGTGGTTTTTGTTTTGACATCTGTTGATGTATTTCATTACATTTATGGTTTTATGAATGTTGAACCAGCCTTGCATCCCAGGGATGAAGCCTACTTGGTCATTTTTGAGATGTGTTGTTGAACCCAGTTTTCTAGGATCTTGTTAAGAATTTTAGCATCTATGTTCATCAAAGATATTGGCCTATAGTTCTCTTTCTTTGTTGGGTCTTTACCTGGCTTGAGTATCAATGTGATGTTAGCTTCATATAATGATTTGAGGAGAGTTCCATCTTTCTCAATTGCCTGGAACACCTTCAGTAGGATTGGTATCAGCTCCTCCTTAAATGTCTTGTAGAATTCTGCTGGAAAGCGATCTGGGCCAAGGTTTTTTTTTGTAGGTAGTTTTCTTATTACGTAGTCAATTTCCTTGATTGTTATTGGTCTATTTAGGGTCTCAATTTCTTCTTGTTTCAACCTAGGCAGGTTGTGTGATGTCAGAAAATCCTCCATTTCCTTAAGGTTTTCAAGTTTGTTTCCATACACAGGTACATAGTAATCTCTAATGATCTTGTATTTCTAAAGGGTCAGATGTGACTTCATCTTTTGTGTTTCTGATTGTGTTTATTTGGGCTTTTTCTTGGTCAATCTAGCTAGGGGACCATTGATCCTGTTTATCCTTCCGAAGAACCAGCTTTTTGTTTCATTGATTTTTTGTATTATCTTTTTGTCTTCTATGTCCTAGATTTGGGCTTTTATTTTGGTGATCTGTATTCTTCTGCTGAAATTAGGTTGTTGGTGGTTTTGCTTTTCCAGTTTCTTTAGGTGACTTGTTAGGCTGTTAATTTGTGATCCTTCCATTTGCTTCATGTGCGTTTGTAGAGATATGAATTTCCCCCTTACTACAGATTTCATGGCACCCCAGAGATTTTGGCAAGATGTTTCTTCATTTTCATTTGTTTCCAGATATCTTTTAATCTCTGTTTTGATTTCATCATTGACCCAGGAGTTGTTAAGCATCATGCTGTTTAGTGTCCATGTCTTTGTGGGTTTTGGGGGGACCTTGTTGGTGTTGATGTTTATTTTTATTCCACTGTGGTCCAAGAAGGTGCATGGCAAAATTTCGGTCCTCTTAAATTTGCTTATGTTTGATTTATGGCCAAATATGTGGTTGATCTTATAGTACATTCCATGTGGTGATGAGTAGAATGTATATTCTGTGGTTATTGGATGCAGTGTTCTGTAGGTATCAATTAAGTCCATTTGGTCAAGAGTCACATTGAGGTTCTGGATCTCGTTGCTGATTTTTTGTCCTGATGATCTGTCTAGGGTTGTGAGTGGGGTATTGAAGTCCCCAGTTATGATAGTGTTAGAATTGATATCTTTTTTTAGTATACATAGAAGCTGGTTTATGAAAGTTGACGCTCCTATGTTGGGTGCATATATGTTTAAGATGGATATTTCTTGTTGATGGATTGAACCTTTTATCATTATGTAGTGGCCTTCTGTATCTTTTTAAATTTTTAATAGCTTAAAGGGTATTTTGTCTGAAATTAAGATCACAACTCCTCTTTTCTTTTGTGTTCCGTTTGCCTGAAAGTTTGTTTCCTATCCTCTTACTTTGAGTCTGTGAGTGTCCTTTCTAGTGAGGTGAGTCTCTTTAAGGCAATAAATTATTGCCTGGTGATATTTTATCCATTTTGCCATTCTATGTCTTTTCAGTGGTGCATTTAGTTTATTTACATTCAAGCTAATTATTGAAATGTGAGAGTTTATCCCTATCATAATGTTCTTACAGAGTTGTTGTTGTTCCTGTTTGTGTGTTGTCTTTCTTTTGGTTTTGGAGTTGGTTCATGTGTGTTTTTAATCTTTTGCCTGTACTCTTGTGAAGAGCGTTGTTGTTCTTTTTTCCTTTTCTTCTGTGTTCAATACTTTCTTAAGTGTTTCTTGTACAGGTGGTCTCGTGGCACCATAGGTTCTTAGGGATTGGATATCTGGGAAAGATTTCAATTCTTCCTCACTGATGAAGCTTAGCTTGGCTGGGTAGATTATTCTTGGTTGAAATTATTTATCTTTTAGAACTTTGAAGATAGGGCTCCAAGCTCTCCTAGCCTGGAGGGTTTCTGTAGATAAATCTGCTGCTATTCTAATTGGTCTTCCCTGGTAGGTAGTCTGACCTTTTTCCTCTTGCTGCCTTTAGGATTTTTCCTTTTATAGCTACTTTGTTTAGGTGAATTATTATGTGTCTGGGAGTTGGTCTTCTCATTTGCATCATTGACGAGATGAGGGAAGTTTTCTTGAATGATTTCATGAAATATTTGTTCCAGTGTGACATCTGACTCTGTCTCTGCTGCAGGAAGGCCAATTACTCTTAGGTTCCATCTCTTGAAGTGATCGTTCATCTCTTGAAGGTTTTGTTCTGTCTTTTTGAGCTTCTTTTCTATGCTTTTGACAGTTTGGGTTAATTCTGTGTTTTGGTCTTTGAACTCTGAGATTCTTTCTTCTGCTTGGCTAATTCTGCTTTACATGCTTATTAGTTTGTTATTTATCTCCATCACAGTATTCTTTATTGCTGTTATTTCTGTCATCAGCTCCTTCCTATTTTCCTCTTGTCTCTCCTCAGTTTTTTAAAATTCTCTCTATTAACGTCTTGATGTCTGGGTTTGTTGCATGTGACCAGTCATTCTGGGGCTCTTCATTGTTTGTGTTCCGAAGTCTGTTTTCTCAGTGTCTGACCTCCCAGGGGTCTGTGTGAGCCCTATATTCTTCTTTTGGTTTTTCTTCATTTGTGCAGATTTTTCCTCCCTACTTTACCCTTCCCTCCACATCACCATCTTCTTTAATTCTGTTATTCAGGGGTGGAGAGGTTGCTTTTACTTCTGTTTGCTCAATCTCCTATTCTTCCTAATGTATTTCCTCTTGCTTTGTTCAGTTCTGGTGTCGGATTGTAGGCTGAGGGAAGTCCTTTTTGCAGTTTTGAGATTTAATTAAGGGGGGAACTGTGATTCAAAATCTCTTTGCAAATCCCAGTATCCACCAACAGGTGTATGGATAGTGTGAAACCCACTTCCCACTGCCTTGGAGTCTATCTATGCAGTGGCATTGTCGGTTTACTCCCTGAAAGCAAAATTTGGTTAACAGAGGGAAGAGAATGGAGCAGGCAGTGAGGGAAAGAGGGGGGTGGAGAGAGAGAAGAGTGAGAGGGAAAACAGATAAGTGTACCAACTGGCAAGTGAAGAGAGACATAAATACTGAAACAAATATAAAGAAAAATAATAACCACAACTGAAAACTAACCAACAGCCATAAAAAAACTAAAACATACAATGATGCTAATGTACACGCTGACTAACCTCCTTTTTGGTGTGCTATTCCTCTATACAAAATAGGGTTTACAGAGAAATAAGAAAAAAGGAAAAAAGAAGAAAAAAAGGGAAAAGGGATACATTAAAGTCAGTAGACTAACAGAACCAACCAAGCACACTCTGAGACTTTTCCTTTAAGTCCAATGTCCTTTCAGCTCTGATTTCTAGCTGTCTTTGCAGGCTGGTAGAATTGTTCACAGTTAGGGTCAGTTGCCCCTGGCCTGCTGCGAAGAACAGTTCAGATATGGGTTCCCTGCCCAGTCTATTACTGAGATCTGGCCTCGTAGATTTATCAAGCGGGAAGACCATGTCATTCCCGTTTTGATGTTGTTACCTTGGATCTTCAGCAGGTGGTGCTATCTCACGGCTGCGGCTGCTGAAGCCTGCTGTCCAGAGGGAAATGAGCCTGCATCTACGACTGGTGGTGGCCACCTCCCTGTACACTGGGGGAGCTCCACAGGCCTGGCTCCAGGCGAAGGGCGTGGCATGGCGGTGGCAGTGGCAGCAGCAGCTGGGCAGCAGCGATCTCAGAAGATCCTGCTTGCGGGTGCTTCATGGTCCGAAGTCGTGGGTCGCCTACGGCCTAGGCGGGCAATGACTGCAGCAGTGGTATCCATGGCTGCCACAGCGGCCCAGACCGCAGTGATTTTGAGCAGTGGAGGCGATGGCGGCTGAGCTCCCTGTGAAGAGCAGGCTGCCGAAGATGGGAGCTGCAGCCCGTGGTAGAGAGCTAGGGTCTTTATGAATGTTCTCTTCTGTGGAGGGTCTCACAGAGCATGCTGCCCCCTCGCCATCTTGCCGGAAGTCCTCTTATGGAATTATTAAGACATGGAATTGTGGGTAATTTTTTACTTTCTTTGTACTTTTCAAACTAAAAAGTTAAATTAAAACATGTTGGTCATGGTGTAGGGATAGTAGTGATCTGCTCCACCCCAGTAAACACAACTCGATCTGTGAATGTAGTTGTTGGTGGAGAAGCTTGGGAGAAGTTGACAGCGAGAACGAGATGTTCTAATTGGGGAGCCTTAATTCTACCAGAAATGTACTACTAAGAATACATTTAAAAAACAGACAATAATTGTTCCCCTTGTCGAGATTAGCAGCCACTAGGGGAAGGGAAATCTCAATAGTTTCAACTGGGAATGTGAAGGATGGACAGTTCCATTTTGAGAAGCAGCTTGTAGATGGAGTAGCCGTTTGGATTATTGTAGTGTCACACAAGGGGGTAAAGCTTTCAGAACTACTCTTGCCTATTTGTCTTTGGTTCTGTTTGCTGTTTTGTTATGAAAGTAATTAAAAAACTCTGAGTTGAATGCCTGAGTTTGACTAGCAGGTTTCTTTTGGAGGGGACAAACCTTTATTATCAGTATTTCTACTGCTCCTTATGCAACTTGGTTTTATTGAGCCCAGCATCTCCTTCTTGTTTCTCTCCTTTTCATTGTTCTTTCAGAGCCACAGAGAAGAGGAGACAGAGCATTCAGGGGAAAGAAAAGGGCCAAGACTATTTTTGAATCACTCACTGCACCGTTGGAAAAGTATTTCAGCAGAAAGACTGGTTCCTTTTAGGATCCCTGTGCCCACGACTCCTCTCCCATTTTTACACAGGCACCCCCCCAACTCTCCATATTTCAAGAAGACTGTCCTCCAACTTTAGACTTCTAATGGATTCACAACAAGCCGTCAATATGGTGTCTGTTCAGCTGTTTTCTTATTGCAAATATAAAAACTACAGTTCTGAACTGAAACCACAAGTAAGTGATATGATCTTAAGTAATTAAATTACTAAAGGGATGCAGGTAAACTAAATGGAGATTAGGAATAAGGAAAGCAAGACAGAAATGTAAAAGATATAATCTTGGAAAGGATATGTGAGCAATATAATTGAACCAATAGCATTAGCAAAAGAATCCCACCTATTTTCTTTTTTTTTTTTTTTTTGAGTTGAAGTCTCACTCTGTCGCCCGAACTGGAGTGCAGTGGCCACTCCCGGCCACCGCAGCCTTGACCTGCTGGGCTCCGGCGATCCTTCCGCCTCAGCCCTCCAAGTAGCTGGAACTACAGGCGCGCGCTACCACGCCTGGTTGATTTTTGATTTATTGTAGAGATGAGGTCTCGCCAAGTTGCCCAGGCCGGTCTCAAACCCACGGGCTCAGGCAATCCACTCGCCTCAGCCTCCCAAAGGCGGGATTACAGGCTGAGTCACCGAGCCCGGCCCACCTATTTTCTAAAAATGATTTTTAACCGTTTGTCAATATTTGTCTAGTATTTAATAAGTGCAATATACCTTATTAAATGCTTTTTTTGGTGTTTTTGAAATTTTATTTTAAAGATGTGAGGTACAATCCAGGATTAGGTATACAAGCAGTCATCATGCAGGTAAAGTTTGGGCCTCCCTTCGGTCTCCACTTTGCCTGGTTTGAGATCCGTTACTCTTATTGAAGAAGTGTGCCCCCTCCCTCCCCTGACAGTTTCCTACTACTACCAATCCCTTTCTTGTAGTATTACGATAGTTGTTCAGGGTCCGCTTATGAGTGAGAACCTGTAGTACTCAGTTATTTGTTTCTATGATAGATCACTGAGTATTAGAGACTCTAAATCCATACAAGTAGTTGTGAAGTCCATAATTTTGTTTTTCTTTATGGCTGCATAATATTCCATCATGTATAAGTGCCACTTTTTTTTTTTTTATCCAGTTCAGTTTCAATGGCAGCACGGTTTGTTCCATGTTTTTGCTGTTGAGAGTAGTGCTACAATAAACATGCATGTGCAGGTATCTTATTTGTAGAATGTTAAGAGTTCCTCTGAGTATATTCCTAGTGGGGGGATTGCTGGATGGTGTGGAAGGTCCATTTCTAGTTCTTTTAGAAATCACCACACTGTTTTCCATAGAGGTTGAACTAGTGTGCATTCCCACCAGCAGTATAGAAGCGTTCCCTTTTCTTCTCATCCTCGCCAGCATCTGTTGTTTTTCGCTTTATTAATGATGGCCATTCTTACTGGGGTTAGGTGGTATCTCAATGTTGCTTTGATTTGTATTTCTTGATGATTAGTGAGGCTGAGCACTTTTTCATGTGTGTGTCTGTTGGCTGCTTGTATGTCTTCTTTTGAGAAGTGTCTTTTACCCACTTTTTAATAGGGCCATTTGTGTCTTTCCTTTTGGCATGTTTGAGTTCCTTGTAGATCCTGGATGTTAGACTTTTTCAGATATACAATGGGCAAATATTCTTTCCCATTTTGTGGGCTGTCTCCATGCTCTCTTTCTGGTTTCTTTTGCTTTGCAGAAGTTTTTCAGTTTAATGAGGTCCCACTTGTCTATCTTATCTCTTATGACATAGACAGCTGGGTTTTTGATCAGGAATTGGTTGCCTACTCAAATTTCTGTAAAGGTGTCTCCTGAGTTTTCTAAGGTTCTTTTAGTTTGAGATTTGACATTTAGGTTTTATGTTTAGGTCCAATTGGAGTTGATTTTTGTGTATGGTGATAGGTAGGGATCCTGTTTCAATCTTCTGCATGTGGTCAGCCAGTTTTCCCAGCATTTATAATTTACTAAACAGATTTTCCTTTCCCAGTGGTTGTTGGTGGAGGCTTTGTTGAAGATGAGTTGGTTGGGAAATTGAGGTTTTGCTTCCAGAATCTCTATACTATTCCATTGGCCCATATGCCTTTTCTTATACCAATACCAGGCTGTTTTGATTATTGTAGCCGTATAGTAAAGTTTAAAGTCTGGAAGTGTGATACCTCCCACTTTGTTTCTTTTGCTGAGGATTGTTTTGGCTATTCGTGGTCCTTTATGTATTCATATGAATTTCTGTATTGTCATTTCCAGGTCTGAGAAGAATGATGTTGGTAATTTAATGGGTACTGCGTTGAATCTGTAGATTGCCTTTGGTAGGATTCTTCCAATCCATGAACATGGAATATTTTTCCATTTATTTGTGTCTTCTTTGATTTCTTTGAACAGTTTTTTGTGGTTTTTGTTGTAAAAGTCCTTCACCTCTTTGGTTAGGAAGTTGCTGAAGTATTTCTTTCTTTCTTTCTTTTTTTGTAGCCATTGTGAATGAGATTGTGCTTTTTATTTGGTTCTCTGCATGCTTGTTTTGGGGTATAAGAATGTGACTAAAATATCATAGAAAAAAATCAACAAAACAGAAAGTTAGTTCTTTGAAAGGATAAACAAGATTGATGGACCAATAGCCAGACTGACCAAGTAAAAACCCAAATAAACACAATAAGAAATGCAAAAGATCAAGCCATAACTGACCCCGAAGAACTATAAAAGATTATCAGAGATTACTATGCACATACTTATAGAAACAAACTTGAAAACCTAAATAAAATGGAGGACTGTCTGACATCACACAACCTCCCAAGGTTGAAATAAGATGAAATTGAGACCCTAAATAGACTAATGACAATCCAGGACATTGACTCCATCATAAGAAAACTACCTACCAAAATTTCTCTGGGTTAGATGGATTTCCAGAGGAGTTCTACAAAACATACAAGGAGGAGCTGATTCTAATCCTTTTTAAAGGATTCCAGGCGATCGAGAAAGATGGAACTGTCCCCAAATCATTTTATGAAGCTAACATCACACTGATACCCAAACTGGGTAAAGATCCAACAAAGAGAACTATAAGCCAATTTCCCTGATGAACATAGATGCAAAAATTCTCAACAAGATTCTAAATGCTTTGTCTACCTTTTAAAGTGGAATATTTTCAACACCCTTCTGAGCTTTTCTTATTCTTCCCATTATGAGGAAACTAAGGCACAAACAGTTTGAGTGATTGGCCCAAGAAATACAACTAACAAATGTTGAAACTGAGATGCCAATACAGAAAGTCTGATTCCTGAGTCTATCTTTATTTTATAAATAAAGTAAGACTATCACTTTTTAAGATATTAAAAGGAATCCAACTGAACAAAGAAAGAACATGCTGTAAGAAATAGTTCAATAGCAGAAGATCCTTTAATAGTATGTGAAAGGAGAAATATTCTCATATTGATGAAAGGAAGAAAAGAAAAGCAAAACCTGTGAGGATTTTAGAGCACCCTGACCATCTGACCCAGGCAGATACTTCTAAGAGCTGCATGGAACTGTATTTAAGGTCGACAGGAATAAAACTGTCCATCTTATCTTACTTTTCTTGTATGTACCCTCCGACTCCTTTCTATTATTCATTGGCAACTTCAGCTCTTGAACTCTGAAAATTCCACCGATGCCATCTGAACATTGAGAAAAGACACTTTTCGTTTTAAATGATATCTCCCCACTGTTTATAGATGTTATTCTCGTTACATTGCTTAAGAATTATTCCTTTGCTTGAGGAATAAGACAGTTTAAAAATAACTTGTGTTGTGATTTGAAAAGTCTTTGTATGCAGATACCTGAAAGAGACAGCGTGTACATAGGCACCTATATAACCCTTGGTGGGTGATAGTTTTCAATTGTGCTTGAGGGGAAATTGTTTTGTAGAGCAACAAAGTGTAGACAAGAAAAAAGGGATATGTTAATGTGAAGCACGTTGGAATACATTTAAAGTATCTGTTGCTAACAAACTGGATACATCCCCTAAATATAAAATGTGTAAAATTCAAGACTGCAGGTGACCGCAGGTCCTGTTTCCTGATCTGTTAGTGGTGGTGATAGAAAGGCAGAGAGACACAGGGGAGAGGGGAGCAGTAGTGTTTCTACTAGGAGAGTTTTGAACCTAGAGTGTAGGAAAATACTGTACTTTCTGTTGATACCAGCAATACTTCACATAGACATTGGGTGATTGTCACGTTATTATCTGGAAGCCCCTACTGTAGTCTGGGCAATGTGCCCAGTGAGGGGTGTGTTTGGAAATTTTGCTGTGAATCCAGCAATTACAGGGAATCCAGAATATTCTGCAGCATTGTTCATTATTTCAAAATATCATCTAGATTTTAAAAGTATTTGAATATGTTGGATTGCAACAAAACAGCATCTTGTTGAAGGGAACAACTCTCTCCACCTAACCTGAAATGGATACAGGCAGTATTATCTTTAGTTGAAATCTGAAGCAAAATCTGTTTCACTAAAATTTCTTTTGGACAAGTAGATTGCTTTATTAGAAAATGTGAGATAGGAAAGTCTGGTTGGAAATTTTATCTTAGACATTTTTCTTCCTATGGGGAGGACAGGGGCTCTCCAGTGACTCTTTGTTCTGGCAGCAGGAGGAAGGGCAGGGCACTGGTGTCCTGGCTGGAGGAGCCAAGGGTTACCCAGTGCCTTTTATTTTAACATTAAAACACTGTAGAGAAAAGGATCGGCTCTCCACCTTTCAATATTGCGCAATCATTTCTTTTTACTTTTTGCTTCAGTGAGCACAGTATGTGGTTTGCTAGGGAATCTATTAAAAAGAAAACCCTTCAGCTTTATGGATGAATTTTGGAGAAATCTATAGTCAATGCATGCTTCTTAATTCTCTCACAACTGCTCTAATTCTCTAAATCCTGGTAAGACCATGCTCAAAAATTGGCTCCTAATTTATAATTTAACAAGTGACAGAATATTTCAACATTAGCAAATGAAGGGAAATGTTTTATATAACAAACCATGACCATGGCTTTCCATTTTGGTCATTTGTACTGAGCAGACTGCCACAATCAAATAGTAGGGCTGTTAAAAGCCTAGGCCAATTTTGTTGAAACTTGCTGGGTAACTGAGATCATTCAGGCTCAGCCTTGCATTTAGATTAAAGTGGTTATCCCCTCTTTGTGTTCAGAATGTTCACCCTTCCCTCATCTTTTTCTTTTGGTTTGTTTTGCTGAAAGTTACATAAACTTTTTTTTGCATATTGTATTTATATTTGTATATATAATTTGTGGTCTATACTCATCTCTGGGTTTTAACTACCTCCTTTCCCTTTCTTAAGAGCCCCTCTCAGCATTTCACCCACATCTCCTGAGCCATAGTGAGTAAAAGATGGCAAGGGAGTTGACAGAGAAGGTGTTCATGTGTCAGGGAAAGGTCCAGTGTAGAGGCTGTTGTCTTATGGGACAGTAGAGGCCACACTTCTGGTGACTGTATTCATCACCCACTTGAATGCTGTCTCACGCAGAGTCTAATTTAGGGTATATCGCATCATAGCTTACCTGGCTTAGAAAAGGTTTACAACAAATGTACTCTTTGAGAAATCCTTAAAAATAAATTTATGTGAATCTAGGTAATTTTCTAGACCAGAAACCTAACATTATGGAGGATGTGTGTGCCACAAACAAAACACAGTGGGTAACACTGAAACTCATACTGCCTTTAAATTACTGTGTGAGCATAAAATACACGTGCACAAATAAGGCTCACTGGCTGACTGGGTGTAACTCGTGTTTTATACTTATTTTCTTTTCTTGCAGTAAGAATGCTTAACTGGGTAAAAAAGCTCTCTCTCCTCTGGTCCTTGGGAAACTAACCTCCCAGCTGCAGGTCCCATTTTTAGCTAGGACAAATCTCATCTTATTTAACCAATCTTTCCATAAGTGGCTGAATCGAGGAAGTTATTACTTTCTGTGGTCTAAATTGCCTAACAGAAAGTCATTTTACCTAAATCCTAGGACCCCTGTGGGAAAAATCCCAATTGGTAACTGGGCCTGGAAACTAAATAAGGGGCTGACGGGCTCTTCCTCACAAGCATAACTAGTTTGAAGATTTTTTCACTCACATCACCTTAAACTTGAAAATTTCCTGTTTATTATGGCAAGAAAGGCAACTCAATCCTGCTGTTTCTAAATATTATTAGAAAGGGTCTGCCCTTGGACACAATTCAAATTCTGAATGGGACTGCTGCTGGGAAATCTGACTGAATGTGTTACATATTGACCTAGAAATATATTGCAAAACATGATTTATTTGCAAAGAGGTTCTGAGATTCTATGGTATCCATCTGGTATTGCATCTTCTGTAAAAGTTAAAAAGCCATAGATCTTTCTTCTTGTCAATCTAATCAAATACTTAAGAGGATTGTACAATAATTATCCTTTAAAAAATAGTATTGATATTTAACTGCATGTTCAGCAAAATTAATTAATAGGAGGCTTCCGCAATTCAGGCATGGATAGTTGTCCAAGTAACCTGTAAAATTATTTAAGCACATAATAATTAGACCTTTCAATTGTGTAGGACATTTTATAGATAACTCACTATTAACAGGCATTTATTAAAGCAATTATGTACATTCTGCTTTTATAGTTATAAATAATCCTTCTCATTCCCTAGAAAAGAGCTTATTATTATCCCCTTTATGTACAAGAGGCAAAGACTGAGCACTAATAGCAGGTCTGTTGTCTGTCTGAACTGATTAGTTTATGGTGAATGGATTAAGACCTCTGAATAGATTATAATTTGATATCTATGACTTATCTCTAATAATCTCAATTCATTACCATACCAGCAAAATGGAATCATATTTGGAGAAAAAAAAAACCTCTCTAATGGCTTTAAAACATGATCAACCAATTCTCTAATACTCTTTCATTAAGAGATAAGATCTTTGTTCCTTTTCCTGGAATCAGGGCCTTGTGACTGCTTGATCAATAAAATACAGTGAAAGCCACACTATGGCCATCTCTGGCACAGGCATTAAGAAGCTGGCAGCCTCACTTTCTATCTCTTACAATACTTGCTCTTGGAGCCCAGCTACCATGCCACAAAGAGGCCAGTTCAGCTGGTGTGGCAGCCATCCTGGAGTATCCAACACATAGCTCTAGCTGAACTTTCAGATGACAGCCAGCACTGATTTGCCAGTCAAAGGAGTGAGTCATTCTGAAAGTGGGTCGTCCAGCTCTCAACTAAGCTGCCCTCAGTGACACTGTGTGGAGCACAGATGAGCTACTCCTGTTGATCCCTGCCCAAATTGTAGATTTGTAGGCAGAATAAATGATTATTGTTGTTTTTAAGCCACTGAGTTTTGAGGTGATTTTTTAATGCAACAACAGATAACTGGAACATACTCTAAGGAAATGGCAATGTTCCCAGCTCCCTTCTCATTAGTGTAGCAAAAGCTGGATGCTACTCTACAGCTTAACCCCTGATGTTAGTTGATGATGTTAACCCTTCCAAAGGAAGAAAGTGAACACAGCAGGTTTCCAGGGAGGCTCTGAGCCTTTACTAGATATTGGTGGGACTGTACTCATTATAGGATGATGCATTACAGATGCTTAGTAAGTCAGATGTAAATAAAATGTAATTTACTGAGCATCTACTAAGTGCCAGGTACATGAAGGCAGCTTTACTGTTTCTAGTTCTGCTCAAGCTAGTAACACCTCATGGTCTCAACAGATTATTCAGAGCTAATGAATCCCATTTCTTCATGTGTAAAACAAGAGGGCTTGGGTAAATGTTCTTTCAGGTCCTTCCAGCTCTTATCATAATATTATTATTTATATATATTCTAAAACTGTAGCTGTACCGTTTGAAAATCTAAATCTTTATTTGCTCACCTTAAAGACTCCTCCCTTCATTATCTGATATCCTTTCCTTTGTAGAGAGTATTTCATTCCTAAGAAAGGTTGAAAATAAAGTTTTCCTGGCCTGAACCTGATGCTCTCCAAATGACAATTCTCTAACCTAAATTTAAAAACACAAACAAAAAAGACCTAGAAGCTGAGATGAGGAAAGTCTGTAGGGCAAGTCAAAACGGGACCAATAATATTTACTTCACAGGATTGTTAAAAGAGATAACACATGTAAAGCTCATAGTTCAGAGTCTGACACTTAACAGACACTAAACAAAGGTTGTTCTTATTCTTTTTTTCTTGAGAAGCAACTGAGACTAATTGTTTGAAATGTAAAATTTTGGTCATAGAATTGCATAAAATACTTTCCTATTTTGACTACTCTTTCTGTAGCATTAAATGCCCTACATTAAAAAATGGTTGTTTAGTGTATTACGCCTCTTTTGCCATTTGCTGGTTAAATATTGGCTGCCTGGTTTCTCATTTTGCTAAATTTGACTTTTTAAAAACAGAAGTAATTGTTTTCTCCAAGAATAAAAAGCCAGCATAAGCCGGGTGTGGTGGCTCAGGCCTGTAATCCCAGCACTTTAGGAGGCCATGGTGAGAGGATTAGGATTGCCTGAGTCTGCGGGTTCGAGACCAGCCTGGGCAACATGGTGAGACCTCATCTCTATAATAAATCAAAAAAGTAGCTGGGCATGGTAGCACGTGCCTGTCGTTCTTGCTACTTGGAAGGCTGAGGCAGAAGGATCGCATGAGCCCAGCAGGTCGATGCTGGGGTGACTATGAGTGTGCCACTGCACTCCAGCCTGGACGACGGAGTGAGACTCCAACTCAAAGAAAAAAAAAAGCCAACATGTATGTAAATGATAATTTATTCTAAGATACTTCCTGAAATGATGAACTAAGGCATGACGTTATAAAAATTTATAAAATGAATTTGCAATATTATTTTACTGAACAGACTTTTTATTAAGAATATATCATTTTTTCCCAAGTTTATTGGCTATCTATTGTTGTTTTAGTTTAGTACTTAAAACAATGAATAGCTTCTATGGATCGAAAATTTGAGAGTGTCTTCGTTGGATGTTTCTCACTTGGTCTCTTATGAGATTATAGACAAGATGTCAGTCAGGGCTACAGTCACCTGAAGACTTGACTGGGGTCAAGGGATTTATGCTGGTAAGTCAGTGCCAGTCATGTGCTGGTAAGTCAGAACTGGCTGTTGTCAGAAGACACCAGTTCCTGGCCATGAGGATCTCTCCATAGGGATGCTTTAAAGTCCTTGAGATATGGCATGAGACTTACTCTAGATGGAGTGATCCAAGAGAGAGCAAGGCAGAAGCCACAATGTCTCTTATGACCCAGCCTTATCAGTCAACTCTGCCACTTGTGTAATATTTTATTAGTTACACAGATCAGCCCTAATTAGTTTGGGAGGGAACCACTTATGGATATGAATGCTGGGAAGGGAGAATCCTTGCAGACCATCTTGGATAATAGTTACTACTGTATCAGGGTTCTGGCTTAGACTCTTTTCTCTAATCATTCTGCACATTTTCTATGGTAGGCCTATTCATACTCACAGATTCATATACCCCCTTTATGCCTAATTGTTCCCAAATATATAAATAAGCCCAGATTTCTGTTCTTTATACCCCTATAGTACCTACTAGACATTTATTTTATCCATTCATCCAATTGGTATTTACTAGTAGCTATGAGGAACCAGGCTTTAAAGTAGTCTGGATAAACAAAACAGGCCTCCTGCCTTCCTAGAGCTTACAGTTTGGTGGAGGAGGAAGATAATAAACAAGATATTTACAGCTAGTGGTAAGTCAAAGAAATAGACTGCTGTAATAATGATGGGTGGTTGTAATAGGAAAGTGTTAGCTACTTTAAATGCAGTGGACAAAAAGGAACTCTTTGAAGAAGTAACGTTTAAACTGAGACCTGAGTGAAAAGATTAGAAGGATGGGAACAAAACAAAACAAAACAAAAACTGTTTCAGGCACTAAGCACAGCAAGTGAAAAGACTCTGAGGCAAGAAAGAGCATAGTGAGACCTAGAAAGTCTCAAAATCATTGTGGTTGGAGTACTATGAGTGAGATAAAGAAATGGCAAGAGATAAGACTGATGATATAGGCAGAGACTAGACCCCTTTGGTCTTAAGTTATATAACGGAGTTTGTGTATAATGGGAAGAAACAAGACTCTAAAGCAGCGTCCAGTTCTACGGTACATATGATAAAGCAAGTTCAAAAGTAACCCTTTTTTCTCCTGGCTCCAACTCCAAATTGCTGGCTCTCTAGTGCTTCCTGCATCCTGGAATAGCAGTACCACCTAGCAGCTGTAGGGAGTACGGGTTTTGGAGTTAACTAGGCTTGTTTGAATCCTGCTCTGCCACTCACTAGCAAAGAGATGTTGGAAGTGTTAGTCGCTCTGATCTCTGGATTCTTCACCTTCACAGAAGGAAACGAGGAGGGGACTGTATTATTTGGCACCTGGTTCATGTCAGCTGTGATGATTATTTTCTTGAAATAATAGAATTGGACCCTCTGGGGTATTTCTAACTCTTGTTCCCTGTCTTACTTCTGAAATAAGCTACGCAAATCTACTTTTCTTGGCCAGCAATTTAGGATTCAGGATCTGCTGCAGAGTAGGGCTCTTGCTACAGGGCAAAACGCTTTACCAGCCAAGTCACATGCTACAACAGGGTTAAATACACGAGGAAAACTTTACTTAATATACGAGGAAAGCTTTAATTTTCCTAAATTTTCTTAAGACTCTTCTGTTTTTAGTCGTTAAATTGCTAGGTTACTTATAACTAGGCTCTAAATACAAACCATTATTATAAGTCCAAACATCTTCATTAACCAAGAGTCACTAAGTCTAGACACCTAAATCCACTATCTTTTTTATTGTATATTCTTCAGAATACTATTTCCCAAAGATTTCTGTAAAGAAAAAAAAAAAAAGATTTAATGGACCCAGGGCATATTGTCCCTCTCTCTTGGGGACTTACAATTATGATAAACTACAGGCTGTTCAGTGGTGTCTAAGGAATCTTTCCATGGTGTTTACTTAGGGTTTCCAAACAAATTTTACTGTAGAACTCTTCCCTGCCCCCATGAAATATATATTAAACTGTCCCTCCCTGTTGTAAAACTCTATTTCAGGCAGATTTCTCATTCTCCTGGTTGCATATTCCTTATGCCTGTATCCTAGTGCCCCCAGCCCTGGTCCAGTAGCATCCATTTCCCTGTTCCAGCTTCTTCTTCATCTTACCTTGTTATCTTAGTCCCATATGTTCTGCTTACCTGCTCCTTCCTGCCACCACGAGTTGTAGCTCATCTTTGTTTATGTCCCTTCTTGCCTCCAGGATTATTGGTAAAATTAAATTTTTCTCATTTTTATAGTCATTCTTGAATATAACTCTTATTTTCGGGGTTATATTAATGCCTCCAAAACTCTTTCCTTATGTCTCCAGGAGAGATTTTTGCCTACAGAAAATTAGAGACACTTAGTAGTAAATTTAGTTTTAGTTCCTTCTTCTTCTCCTAATCAGGCATCCTCTCTACATGACCCTTAACCCAATATTGGAGTGTCAGGAAGTTTTTGCCTTGAAAAGCAACCCTCGCCATTTTAGATAACTCACATTAAAAGAAATTCCTTCTTATTTTGAAACCAAACACATCTCACTACCCTACTCAGTTTGGTGGACTTACTTTAGTCCTTTTGCATTGAGTTTGTGTCATAGCCTTCCTATATCTTCTCTTTTTCAGAACAGCTCTATTTATGGTATCGTTTCCTGACACTGTAGTATTCTATTTACCCATTTTTAACTGGTATATGCAATGAGAAGGCTCACTTCTTAATAATGGACTCAAGTAAAACTCATACTTACAACTAAAATCCTCTTTCCTCCAAAAGAGCATTAAGTTTGCTTTGCATTGTGGTTGGGTGATACCATCGTCTCTGTGGCCAGTGGAAATAATTCAGTGTCCTTGCAGGACAGCAAGTTGAGGATCTAGGAAGAAAAGAATTTGGAGAATGAATCAGGAAATTGAAGTGAGCCACACATTGCAACTCTGGGGAAAATTTTGAAGTGGGTAAAGCTTGTTTTAATACCCTTTGCTCTTTCTGGACTCCTTTTCTTATTGCATGATTTTGGTCCTATTTTTCTCCACTTTATGTGGTCAGAATTTTTTACTTTTCCCTCAGTTAAAACTTGCTTTCAGGAAAATATTTGGTTTCAATACTTGTATCTTTGTTGAGAATATACCATACTGTCATTCTCAAGTGTATGTACGCTTTAAGGAAACTATGGGTTAGTGAACTGTAGTCTTTAACTATGGGTTGAAAGCCATTGTTCCCTTGCATGGAAGAATTTTTAAGCTTCAATAACCCAGGTGAGACAGATTTTGGAGGGCAAAAAGACTTATGTTGGTTTCCCAATATGTTATACAAATATTTTGGCTGCCCATTTTCTTGCATTTAAGTCTATGCCTGAAAATTTCTCTAAACATTCTGTTACCATAAATAAGTTCTGTAATGTAGTCTACCTACGCATTGTCTCATGCAATGTTTCTCACACTTTAATTCAACGTGCTCCTGGGATTAAAAAAGAGTGAATGCATAAAACCCTGGAATCTGAGGGCTTAAAGAACAGTGCTCAAAATGAACCCGATGCCTTTGTGAAGTTGTTTCCTCTTCTTGTAGACCCCAAATCAATTTAATCCAAATGATAGATGAAAATGGAAAATTACCGTGAAAGTCTTATCTATACAGGACATTAATGATGGTATTGCACGAATATAGAGAATAACTAATTCTGTTTGATGAACGGCACATAAACAAATGCATTCCAAGCAGACATTTTCATGTGCTACCCATCCCTTTATTGTTTCAGGGTCACTTCAATACCGAGGCATCTTACAAATGAAACTGTCCTATACACTACAGACTCACACAGAGAGGGACAGTGACTCTTAATTCACCTCTGAACTCAACCCAAGAGAATATCCTTCTTAACTAGGCATTCTGTGAATACACAACTTAATATTTCATTTTGATATACAGTCAAGGATTCTGAATGAAGATGAATATAATTTATACAAAGTCACCTTCATGCAAATGGCAATTTTGGATGAAGGTGGGAACGCCTATTTCCTAATCATAGTTTCTTCATTTTTCCTGGTAGTCCTAGGAGTTCTGACACCAGATGCTGGCAGTAAAAATGAATATTGGATGATAATAAGTATATTCTTGTAAGGTATCATTTCCCTTTCCAATTGCTGAGATTTTTATGATTGTGACCTACCCCTAAAGTTATTTCAATCTTTATTATCTATGCATGTAGCTTGACATGGTACTATATAGTCTTACTGTACCATTTCAAATGACCTTATTGTGATTTTTAGATATCTCACCTTCTTAGGAAATTATTTCTTATTTTGAAACCAAATATGTTTAGTTTGAGAAACATTGCATGAGAGAATCTGTAGGTAGGTTGAACTACAGAAGTTATTTAGGGGAACAGAATATTTAGGGGAGTCTTCAGGCACAGTTTAAATGCAAGAAAATGGGCAGCCAGAATATTTGTATAATTTTAGGGAAACCAATCGTTTCAACTTTACTGTACCTTCATAATTATTATTTTAAGTTTGCTATTAAAGTACATCTTAATATAATTAAGAAGCCATTGTTGAAGATGTGAACACTTTCAATCTTTTAATACTTACATATCTAGCATCTACACTGGACAGCATGTAGTACCCAAAGACAAATCATTTAACTTGAAACTTTAAAAAAAAATTTAAAATTCATGTGATTAAAATGTGTGACTTGTGTTCAAAAGAAAATTGCTTATATTTGCAGACTAAAACCTGTATTATTGTTTCTACTACTTGTGTGATGATAATTATTAGCCAACCATTTAATGAAACAACAATTAATTAGTGAACACCTATAATCTGCAAACTTGGAAATTCAGGCTTGGAGAGGTCAAAAGGGGTGGAAACAACATTTAGGAACCACTGATTATATTTGATGATTTACAGGCTCTGGCGATTGGTTTATTGTTGGCTTATTTAATGATTTGTTTATTCTGATAGGTGGTATATTCCTCTCAATTGACTTTGGACTTGGCCACATATCTTGCTTTGATGATTAAAAAATGGGCAGAAATGAAAGCATGCCAGTGAGCTGAGACTTTATGTGAGTCTAGTCACCCTCTTGCTCCAGTTCCTGAACTCAGCACTGGCTACTGCTTCAGTCTTGTTTTGGGATAATAAAACACATGGAACCCCAGTAGAGTACAGCAGAGTAATTATTATTTATTCTCAGAAACCAATGAGACTACAGGCAAGTGCCACCACGCCTAAATAGTTTTTTTGAGCTTTTGTAGAGTCGAGGTCTTGCTATGTTGCCTAGGCTGATCTTGAACTCTTGAGCTCAAGCAATCCTCTCTTGGCTTCCAGATTATGGTCATGAACCACTGCACCCAGCTGAATATATATATATTCAGCTGGGTGCAGTGGTTCATATCTATATATAGCATATATATATATCTATATATAGCATATAGTATCTAGCTCATATATATAGACTTCACAGCCAGTATATGAGCTAGCTAGATACAGTACTTTCATTTCACAGATGAGGAAATGAAGGTGTCAAAGGGGTTCAGCAATTTTCCCATGGTGACTCTGCTGGAGACTGGCAGGCAGATCTAACTTGAAGGTCAAAATATTTATACTGCACCTTGCTTCTCAGGATAGAAATATGGAACAATGATCAGAGTCTTGCCTAAAAGTCAGAAAACCCATATTCTTAGAGAAATTGTTGAGTCTTTTCCTCTAGGAAAGGCGTAGAGATTGAAATCTCTGTTGGGGTCATAATTCCCCTTCAGGACTCCTGTTGTCTCTGATTAGTAGACTGTGCATACAATTGACATTTACTGAGGATTACTCTGAGTAAGAGTGTCCACAGTAAATATTAGCTGCGGGACTCTAATTTCTTTCAGAGGTAGTGCTATTACTTTTTAAAATAATGGGAATGAAAAGAAAGCATTAACTCTCAATTCTCAAAAGATTTATATAATTTGTGAGTCATAGACTATAAGTAATCAGATGTTCAGAAACACTTAAAGAAGCTCCAGGGATAACGCCAGCTTCCACGCTATAGTGGGAGTTAATGCACTTCCCCCGCAGAATGAGCTGAGTAGTCAGAGAGCTTATCTGAGTAATTTAAGCAAAACTTGTGGGTTTTAAAAATATGCCTGAATTTCGTGGATAATTACACCAACTCCTATTCCATTGGAGACTTATAGAATGACCCTGTAGTCATAGATGAACTATGACTAACATACTTTTAGAAGAATGAATCCATCCATATAAATGAGGATATGGTGTAAATAAAGTTTCCTTTGGGTCATGATTTACTTTTTCTATCTTCTCCTTCCACAGTATCATTTTTCTTTTATGAATCATCATACACTCACAGCAAGGGAGGCATTACAAAATCACCAGTGCCATCAAATCTTATTCTTGCTACCCTACAATCGGGCTGTTTTGTGGCTTTCAGTTTCACTTCTCATTTCCCATAAAGACAAGTAACAGGTTTTCTCATATAATCTCTTCTACATGAGAATAGAAAGACCTCTCTAGGTTATCAAGATAATTTTGCTGCCTTAGAATTGCCTCCGAAACAACTATGATAGGAGTTTTAAGTATATTATCACCTCTAAACTTCACAGCAGTTTCAGATGCTGAAGTTTAGAAAGTATGTAATTTTCCCATGTGTCCGGAGTGCCAGGACTCACTCCTACATTGACTGACTTCAGAGCCCATGCTCATCTTCCCACACCATGCTTCCATAAGGGCCTCTAAAGGAAGTCAAGCGTTTTTAGGTGAAGTTCATGACTGAGAGATATTGGACAATGAGCTGCCTGAGGACCTGAGGGTTGAGAGGTGGGGAGCAGTGGGGGTGCATGGACAGAGAAGATAAGAGTGACAAGGGGAGATAAGAAATCCATGAGAATTTATCTTCCTGCACCATAATTTTGCCAAAAGTCTTGACTATGAAAATATTTTTAATAGCAACTTTGAGTTTTATAATATGTTCGCTCATATGGTGAGATCTGTTGTTTATGATTTCAAGGTTTATTTTAAAGGGGCTATTCTTATAAAACCTGGTCTAGTGGTATATTAAGGTAGTCTTTAATGTTGCACAAATTTCCCTTTCTCCCCTCTTCCTGTACTCCCCGTTGAAAAACTACCATGAGGAAAGTCCTCTTGACCTTGACTCCCTTGGCTTCCTCTGTGCATGATTGTCCTCTTCCCAGACAGGTCTCTGCAGGCCTGACCTTTCCCTTTTTGACTTGCCATCAAAATTTGCCAGTTAGGTGTTCCCTTTCTTTAGGGTCCTAAAAAAAAAATCCATTAATACTCTGTGTCAATGATTAAGCATTTATTCCATATGGATAATCTAGCTTTCTTGGCCAGGGCCTTTCGGATAAGTTGTTTTTAAACTTCATGGAAATAACTTATGACCTATTGAAGTCATAGTATTTTAAAGATAAAAGCAAACTTAGATCTGAGTTTCTGATATACTTTTATCATTTTTTTCCAAATGGGAACATGAGGCCACAGAAATTCCTAGAATTTAGTTTTCTTCAACATATTTATAATTTATATAACTGGCTAAAGATTAGTATATAGGTTGTGCATAAAGAATTTCTATAAATCCAACGACAAAGAAAAACAAAAAGGGGCAATAAGCCTTTAACAGATAAGAAAACCTGGATGGTTAAAAGACATATGAAATGATATGAAAAGATGCTTGATATGTGAAATAAAATAAAATATCATGTTCATTCATATCCATGAGGTTGGCAAAAGTTAAATAATCTGACAATTCCAAGTACTGTCGTGATAAAATAGGAATTCTTATTCATTGCTAATAAAAATGTACATGAATACAACAAGTATGGCAATTCTATGTGTGTGTGAGTTAATTAAAAAAAATTCTATGGCTATAGTGGTACAAGCAGTTTTGGGTTACATGGATGAATGGTACAGTGATAAAGTGTGGACTTTTAGTGTATCTGTCACCTAAATAGTGTACATGGTACCTGATAAGTAATTTTTCACCCATTACCATCCTCCTTCCTCCCACACTCTCTCTTTCTGAGTCTCCAATGTTCATGATGCCATTCTGTATGCTTTTTTAGACTCACAGCTTAGCTCCCACTTATAAATGAGAACATGCGGTATTTGCTTTTCCATTCCTTAGTTACTTCACTTAGGATAATGGCCTCCAGTTCCAACCAAGTTGCTGCAAAAGACATTATTTCTTTTTATGGCTGAGTAGCATTCCATGACATACGTGTGTGTGTGTGTGTGTGTGTGTGTGTGTGTGTAAACATTTTTCTTTATCCATTCATCAGTTGATGGGAACTTGCATTGATTCTACATCTTTGCAATTGTGACTTGAGCTGCGATGAACATACATGTGCAGGTGTCTTCTTTGTAGAATGACTTCTCTTCCGTTGGGTGGATACCTAGTAGCAGGATTACTGTATCTGATGGTAGATCTACTTTTAGTCATTTTCCTTAGAGGTTGTGCTAATTTCCATTCTACCAGCAATGTATAAGCATTCCTTTATCACCCCCTGTGGGCCAACTTCTATTATTTTTTGACTTTTTAATAATGGCCATTCTTTCCTAAAAGAACTAAACATTGACCTGCTGTATAATCCATGAATCCCTCTCCTGGGAATATACCCAGGGAAACATAAATCTTTCTACAGAAAAGACACCTGCACACACATATTTGTTGCTGCACTAGCAAGAACATGGAAGCAACTCTACTGCCCATCAAAAGTGGTTTGGGTAAAGAAAATGTGGTACATATAAATGAGTATTATGGAGTATTATGCAGTCATAAAGAACAAAATCATGGACTTCATAGTATATTGGATGGAGTTAGAGACTGTCATACTAAGTGCTCTGTCATAAAAACAATTAGCCACATTAACAAAAGGGAGGGATCAACAGTTTCTGGGCACTGCTAGGAGGGAGGGAGTGTATGTGACAACACAAGGGGTACCTGGTCCACTATCAGGGGGAATGAGATCCAGTTAGAAGACCAAACTTTGCATGCAGCCTGCTTATTAATTAATAGTTAATTCTCACTTATAGCCCACATGTCTATAATTTTTTAAAAAAGTCATTCTAACTGGGGTAAGATGGCATCTCATTGTGGTTTTAATTTGCATTTCCCTGATGATTAGCAATGTTAAGTATTTTTTCATATGTTTGTTGAACATTTGTATATCTTCTTTTCAGAGATGTCTGTTCATGTCACTTTTAATTAGATTATTATTATTATTTTCTACTGATTTGTTAGAGTTCCTTGTAGATTCTGGATATTAGTCCTTTGTCAGATGAGTAGTTTGTAAATATTTTCTTCCATTCTGTAGGTTGCCCATTTACTCTATTGGTGATTTCTTTTGTTGTGCAGAATCTTTTTAGTTTAATTAAATCCCACTAGTTTATTTTCCTTGTATTTGCTTTTGGGATCTTAGTCATAAATTCTTTGTATAGCCCAATGTCAGGAAGAGTTTTTCCTAGCGTAACTCGATGTCTGGAAAGGTTTTTTCTATGTTTTCTTTTAGGATTTTATGGTTTCTGGTCTGACATTTAAGTCTTTAGTCCATCTTGAGTTAATTTTTGTATATGATGAGAAATAGAGATCCAATTTTACTTTTCTGCATGTAGTGATCCAATTTTCCCAGCACCATTTATTAAATAGAAAGTCCTTTCCCCAGTGTGTGTTTTTGTTGGCTATATATAAGATCAGTTGGTTGTAGGTATTTGAGTTTATTTCTGTCCTCTATTCTTTTTCATTGGTCCATGTGTCTACTTTTGTACCAGTACCATGCTGTGTTGGTTATTATAGCTTTGTAGTATAATTTGAAGTAAGGTAATCTGATACCTCCAACTTTGTTCTTAGAATTAGTTCCTAAATTACACTTTCAAGATAGTAATACAGCAATTAGTGCTTCAAAAATGGGGGAAAAAAGAAGTACTGAAAGAGATTATTTGATTGAAGCTACACAGAGGATCAAAATCCCACCTAGAATGGGTTTTCTTTCACCTACTGTCCTTCTGATTTTGAAAGTAATGTTTATAATGTCCACAAGATCCTATTAGATGAAGATAGCATATTTTCAGCTATAGACCTCCTTACTTTTGCTTATAAAACTTGTCATTGCCTTTTCAATGTTAATTGAAATTTCATAGATGTCTCAACTCTGGAAGTAGCAGTGATTAGGCTGGAGAGTGAGCAGAGTTAGGAAGGACTCTCTCTTAGGTTTTATTTGCCTTTATTTTACAAGTCACCCTCCTCTTTTTTGACATTATACTGGCAATTAAGTGATTGAGTAGAAAATTAAGAAGTAGCTACTGTTAGTGTCAAATTAGTCACTTTTGTAAATAAGAATAGCTTTTCAATTAGAAACTTGAAAGACCAATAATTAGAATCTGTACTTTTGTTAAGAATATATGATGAATTCCCACCCTGAACTCTATCATATTACTACTCACATAAATTTCTTTACCTGTTAGCTATGAACTGATCACAAAACCTTGTAGAATTCACGACTCTTATTTAGTATAGAAAAAAACAAATATAACAAAATGGAAAGTAACTGTTATAAGTAGCATATTTTATTACTGAAGCTAATTAAGAAATTATCGGTTTACAGTATTGAGTATTTATTTTTGTTGAAGCAAATTATAAAATTCAGTTGGTCTTTCAAGTTTCTGATGAAGTTCCACTTGTCCAACCTATGGCATGGGCTTTTGGGGTTTCGATCAGGAATTGATTGCCTATTTCAATTTCTGTAAGGCTGTTTCCTGCATTTTCTTTTTTTTTTGAGTTGGAGTTTCACTCTGTCGCCCAGACTGGAGTGCAGTGGCCACTCCTGGCCACTGCAGCCTCGACCTGCTGGGCTCCGGCGATCCTTCCACCTCAGCCTTCCAAGTAGTTGGAATTACAGGCATGCGCTACCACGCCCGGCTGATTTTTTTATTTATTGTAGAGATGAGGTCTCGCTACCCAGGCGGGTCTTGAACCCGCAGGCTCAGGCAATCCACTCACCTCAGCCTCCCAAAGGTGCGGGATTACAGGCTGAGCCACCGAGCCCGGCTCCCTGCATTTTCTAAGATTCTTATAGTTTGAGGTTTTATGTTTAGGTATTTGATCCATTTAGAGTTGATTTTTGTGTATGTTAATAGGTAGGGGTCCGTTTCATTCTTCTGCATGTGGTCAGCCATTTGTTGAATAGGTTTTCCTCTCCCCAGTGGTTGTTGGTAGAGGCTTTGTTGAAGATGAGTTGGTTGAGAATTGAGGTTTTGCTTCCAGAATCTCTATTCTGTTCCACTGTTCTGTATCCCTGTTCTTTTACGAATTACCAGGCTGTTTTGATTATTGTGGCCTTATGCTAAAGTAAAATAAATTATCAAAAGAGCAAGGAGACAATTCACAGAATGAGAGAAATTATTTTCCAACTATATATCTGACAAGACCTAACATCCAGGATCTACAAGGAACTCAAACATGCCAAAAGGACAAAAACAAACAGCCTCATTAAAAAGTGGACAAAATATATGAGTAGACCCTTCTCAAAAGAAGACATATGCATAGCCATCAGATACATGAAAAAATGCTTAGCCTCACTAATCATCAGAGAAATGCAAATCAAAACCAAACTGAGATACCACCTAACTCCAGTCAGGATAGCCATCATCAATAACTCAAAAAACAACAGATGCTGGTGAGGATGCAGAAAAAAGGGAATGCTTCTACACTGTTGGTGGGAGTGTGAACAGGTACAACCTCAGTGGAAAACACTGTGGCAATTCCTAAAAGATCTAAAAGTTAACATTCCATATGACCTAGAAATCACCCTTCTGGGAATATACCCGGAGGAACTCAAATCATTCTATGAAAAAGATACCTATCTGCACATGCGTGTTTATTATAGCATTATTCACAATAGCAAAAATATGGAACCAACCATGCTGCCCACTGAAAGTAGACTGGATTAAAAAAATATGGTACATATACACAGCCATAATAAAAGGCAAAGTTATGGACTTCACAGCAATTTGGATGGATTTAGAATCTATAATACGTGGTCTATCACAGATACTAAAAAACCAAGTACCACATGTTCTTACTCATAAGTGGACCCTAAACATTAATCATAATACCTTAAGAAAGGGATTGGCAGTAGCGGGACACTGCCAGGGGGGTGGGTAGGGGAGTCCATAACATCAGTAAGGGTATCTGATCTTAAACCGTGCTAAATGGGGACCAAAGGAAGGTCCAAACTCCTCCACCTGTACAATGACCACTTATCTACCTAATCTTGAATTGTACCCCACATCTTTAAAATAAAATTTACAAAAGAAAAGTTCTGTTGATTCTTTTTCTCCCAAACTTTTTTGAAATCTTTTTCTTTCATCCTCACTCCCACTGAGTTAGTCTAAAAGTTCCTCTTTAAGTCTCATCTAGTATTATCTTACTTGCCTCTGTGGCTGCCCACTCTCCCTATTCATTCTACAATATTCTTTTGGTATTAAGAGTTAAATTAGACACAAGGAGCTTGACACCAAGGAGCTTGTGGACCTCTATGAAAGAGATATAAATAAGCAGCTACAAAACCAAGTGGTAAATCCTTGATCTCTTTGGTTATATGGGAGCATAGAGAGGAAAAAATTTCAGGGAAGAGCTAAGGCGAAAGGTGACATTTGGCCAGGTGCATGTGGTGGCTCAAGCCTGTAAACCCAGCACTTTGGGAGGCCGAGGCGAGAGGATTGCCTAAACTCAGGGGTTTGAGACTAGCTTGGGCAACTTGGTGAGACTTTGTCTTTACAAGAAATAAAAAAATAAGCCGGATGTGGTAGCGCATGCCTGTAGTTTCAGCTACTTGGAAGGCTGAGGTGGAAGGATTGTCTGAACCCAGCAGATCTAGTGGTGGCAGTGAGCATGCCACTGCATTCCAGTCTGGGTGACAAGAGTGAGACTCTAACTCCCCCCCAAAAAAGGAAAAAGGTGACATTTAATGGAAATGCTCTTTACTAATATTGGAAATAAAAATAAAGCTTTCTAGTGATAATTTCACTACTCCTAATAGTTACTGAGATATTCCTGTGTGTTAGGCACTGTTTTAAATCCTTGTCATACACTATCTCATTTAATTTTTATAACCACTCAGTAGTAGGCACTATTATTATTCCTACTTTACACAGGAGGAAGCCAAGACTTAGAGTTTAAGTAACTTGTCCAAGATGGCATCACTTTGTAATAGTGGAGCTAGGACTATACCTAAGGCAGTCTGAATTCTTTACTACACTTGTTTGAGGGGAAAGAGGAGTTGAGTTTTTATATGCACTGCATGTGAGGAGTTGAGTTGTTCCAAAGGTAGTGGGCATGCAGATTGCAGCTTTAGGAGACGCAGAGCTGGCAGCTGACAGCCTATAGAAGTTACTTGAAGAGAAGAACATACATGAAAATGCCCCCAGGAGAGCGAAAGACAGAATAGAAGAGGGTCAAGGAAAGAAATGTGGAGGCTACCACCATGTAAGGGAAAAATAGGGTGGAGGAGTCACCAAAAACATCTCAAGTTTCCACCAGAAAGGATCATTGTTTAGAGTGTCACTCCTGTAGTACTATATTCAGTAGTACTTAAATCCAATTCCAACAACCCAGTTTACAGTGTTTTTCTTCAGAGCTCTTTCCACAAGGTAGCAAAAGAGTCATCTTGTAACCTTATCAAAAAAAAAAAAAAAAAAAAGAGGCCTTCTTACAGTCAACTGAGTCTTGGCCCTGCTCTGGCCAATGCTGCACAGCCACTAAAGTATAAACGGCTTGGCTGGTTTGACCCATAGGAGTTAGAAGTGACCACTGATTGTCCTGAAGAACCTACTTTAGTTCTTTTTTTTTGCCCTATTTAAATTTTACTTCCCCATTTAAGTCTATATCACAGCTACTAGCTGATGCCCTCTGTAACTCAGCTTCTATAACTATCTAAAGCAGAGGTCAACACACATTTTCTGTAACGGGCCAAATGGTAAATATTTGTGGCTTTGTAGACCATAAAATCTCTTTTGCAGCTGCTCAATTCTGCTATCTGTTGTAGTATGAAAGCAGCCATAGACAATATGCAAACATTTGGGTGTAGCTGTATTCCAATAAAACTTTATTTATACAAGCAGGTGATTGATTGGATTTGGCTCATGGACTGTGGTTTGTTGACCTTGGATCTCTAGTCACGCCTCTCAGTCTGGTGTCCTTTCAAAAACTTCTCAGCTCTGATCCTTTCTTCATTAAATACTTCGTTCCACATAGTTGAATGCTCTTGTACACATTACCTGTTCCTTTCCTATTATCCTCTTTCTGTAATATTTTTCTGGGATATTTCCTAGCAAAATTCTCTGGTCAAGGAAAAATGTTAACAGTTATTGTAAGGGCAACTCCACAGGTATTAACTAAAATTTGTCATTAAACCCACAGTAATTTGGTGATCTGCTGTATTACTATTTTAGTTTCTTAATACATCTCTCCCCAAAATTTCAAAATTAATTATTAAAGTGAGGGGTTTTTTTGGTATTTTAGACTATGGTGCACTTAGTAATATAACATAAGGTTTTATTTGTGAAGTCAAGAATGATTCTGATTCCTATGCAGTAAAACTCTTTTGGTGTGTTTTGCTTCTTTGGGAGTTTGTAATTTTGTGAAATATAGAAGGGTGCCTAGCTTTCTTAGATGGAATCCCTGTAAAGGACACACATGGTGATTGCAAGATTACCCTGAGAATTGGGGGAATTCAGTTTACCACTGAACATTTTAAGTAGAAAATGAAAGCATCTATTGCATCTCTGTAGAACTGAAAATTGGAAAATAAGTAGTAAAACAGTTTGCTTCCTGGTAAAGCAAGATTTAGAAAATATTGGAAATCTGCTAAAGCATCATTTTCCTCCACAGTTCTTATCTTTAGGGTTCCTGCTATTGATTATGAAGTACATTCAAATATTTTTAAAAATTGCTAAATCTTTATTTATATACATTGATCTTTACACCAAGAAGGCTGATAGAATAAACCTGACTTTCTAATCTTCTTGATCTTAATTGAGTTGTTTATGTAGCATTTCAAGCCTGCTATCAATTAAGCAGCCATTCAGTGGATATGTGAGTTGAGAAGTGAAAAACAGTGATTTTTGTGTCAACTCCATTTGTGAGAAGAAATCAATGCATGAACAGCAGAGCCACGAAAACACTGAAATCTTTTTATGGTTTTACATTACTTTCTATGGCAGGTGGAGGTAGACATGTGTTACTTGATTCCTCTTCAAAAAAGATCTTGCTGCCTGGCTCTATGGAGTGCAGTTAACTGAAACTGTCAGCTTCTTTAGGGTTGGCCTCAGTCAAACTCATGGTCATGCTATTTCAAGTAGCTCACAACTGATGACTGCGTGAGACAAGGGGCTATAAAGGCCAGTCCATTTCAGCCCCAAGTGGGATATTCTGTTAGACAACACTTGCGCTGAAGTTTTCTGTTGGCTTTGTGGGGCCTGCATTGCAATTTAACTTCCTTTTCTGCCCAATCTTGCATCGGTTCCTTCTGTTCACAGGTGTTTATCCCTTACAAACACCTGGCATCCAAAACTCCATGTCAGAATCTGCTTCCAGAGAAACTGGGCTGCGGCAGCAGGTAATTGGTCTGCAGTTCTCTGTCTTCCTCATAAAAGGGATAGAGCTATCAGAAGAATAAAACAAAGGTGGGTAATCTAGATGCTCATTCTGCTAAACAGACAGTAGAACCTGTGAAAAACTGGAATGGTTTGTTGTCTTTGCTAAAAAAAAAAAAAAAAAAAAAGATTTATTTAGTCTTTTTGCATATGAGGCCTTAGTGAAAAATGTGTTCCTTGCTTTTTCCCTGAGTGCTCCTTTATGTTTACTTTCTTTCTCATTACTCTAATTCTGTATAATTATTCTCCTAGTTGCCATAACTTCTGTGGGCCCAGTTATCAGGCCTGCTGAGGCTTCTGTGGCTCAGGATGTGTCAAGGGTGTGGAACGGGAAAGAAGAGGAAGTCAGCATCGGAACAAGTGCTGGGAGAACTCACCTAGTGTGGTCCCTGAGGGAGAGAACAATGGTTCCAATTATAGGCTCCACGGAGTTTGGGGTCATTCTGGCTTCTGTTGAGATGTGGAAGAATGCTGTTGTTTACTGAGGACCTATATGCCATAGGTCCTTTGTACTTATCTCATTTAAGCTCCAAACATATAAGGTAGATATTTTAGAGTTGAGGAAATCTTTTTTCTTTTTTTAATTATTATAAAGATCTGGGGTACAATTCAGGGTTTGGTATATAAACGTTGATTATGCAGGTACCCTTGTTGATGAGGTATGTCCCTCCCTCCCCTAGCAGTTTCCCACAACTGCCAATCTCACCCCCTCACAGTTTCCCATTACTGCCAATTCCTTTCTTATAGTATTATAATTGTTCAAGGTCTGCTTATGAGTGAGAACATATGGTACTCTGTTCTTTGTTTCTGTGATAGATCACTGAGTATGATCTACCCAAAATCCATCCAAGTTGCCGCGAAGTCCATATGTTTGTCCGTCTTTATGGCTGCATAATATTCCACTGTGTATAATACCACATTTTTTAAATCTAGTCCATCTTTGATGGGCAACATGGTTGGTTCCATGTTTTTGCTATTGTGAATAGAGCTGCAACAAACATACATGTACAGGCATATTTTTTGTAGAATGATTTGAATTCTTCCGGGTATATTCAAAATGGATAATTGCTGGGTCATATGGAAGGTCAATTTCTAGTTCTTTCAGAAATCTCGACTTTCAAACAGGTTGCACTAGTTTGCATTCCCATCAGTAGTGTAGAAGCGTTCCTTTTCTCCACATCCTTGCCAGCATCTGTTATTTGTTTTACTAATGATGACCATTCTTACTGGGGTTAGGTGGTATCTCAATGTGGTTTTGATTTGCATTTCTCTGATGAAGAGTGAGGCTGAGCACTTTTTCATGTGTCTGTTGGCTGCCTGTATATCTTCTTTTGAGAAGTGTCTATTTATGTCTTTTGCCCACTTTTTAATGGGACTGTTTTTTTTTTCCTTTTAGTACGTTTGAGTTCCTTGTAGATCCTAGATGTTAGGCCTTTATCAGATATTCAGTTGGCAAATATTTTTTCCCATACTGTGGGCTGTCTCCCTGCTCTCTTGATGGTTTCTTTTGCTTTGCAGAAGCTCGTTAATTTGGTGAGGTTCCACTTGTCTATCTTATTTCTTAAGGTATGGGCATTTAGGGTTCTGAATAGGTATTGGTTGCTAGTTTCAAATTCCATAAGGATGTCTCCTGCATTTTCTAAGATTCGTATAGTTTGAGGTTGTATGTTTAGGTCTTTGATCCATTTAAAGTTAATTTTTGTGTATGTTGATAGGTAGGAGTCCTGTTTCAATCTTCTGCATGTGATCAGCCAGTTTTCCCAGCACCATTTACTGAATAGGTTCTCCTCTCTCCAGTGTTTGTTGTTGGAGGCTTTGTCAAAGATGAGTTGGTTGAGAAATTGAGACTTTGCTTCTGGGATCTCTGTTCTGTTCCATTGTTCTATGTACCTGTTTTTGTACCAATATCAGGCTGTTTTGATTACTATAGCCTTATAGTAAAGTTTGAAGTCTGGAAGTGTGATACCTGCTGCTTTGTTTCTTTTACTAAGGATTGTTTGGTCTATTCATGGTCATTTATGTTTCCATATGAATTTCTGTATTGTCATTTCCACATCTGAGAAGAATGATGTTGGTAACAATGGGTATTGCATTGAATTTGTAAATTGCCTTTGGTAGGATGGACATTTAACAATGTTGATTCTTCCTATCCATGAGCATGGAATATTTTTTCATTTGCTTGTATCTTATTGGGTTTCTTTGAGCAGTGTTTTGTAGTTCTCATTGTAAAGGTCTTTCAAATCTCTGGTTAGAAAGATGCTAAGGTATATCATTTTTTGTGTGGCTATTGTGAATGGGATTGTGCTTTTTATTTGGGTCTCTGCCTGCTTGTTGTTGATGTATAGGGATGCAACTGTCTTTTGCACATTTACTTTGTATCCTGAGACTTTGCCAAAGTCCATTATCAGTGCAAGCAGGTTTTTGATAGATTCTCTTGGTATAGGATCATATCACCAGAAAAGAGGGATAACTTGACTTCTTCTTTTCCTATTTGGATACCCCTGATGTCCTTCTCTTGTCTAATTGCCTGAGCTAGGACTTCTAACACAATATTGAACAAGAGAGGTGAGAGTGGGCAGCCATGTCTTGTTTCAGTTTTCAGGGAAAATGTTTCCAGTTTCTGTCTATTTAGCAATGTGTTGGCTGTGGGTTTATCATAGAGGGTACTTAGTATTTTGAGGTATGCTCCTTCTATACCTAGATGTTTGAGGGTTTTTATCAAGAAGGGATGCTGGATTTTATCAAAACCTTTTTCTACATCTAATGAGATAATCATGTTGTTCTTGTTTTTACATCTGTTGATGTATTAATGACATTTATAGTCTTGGGAATGTTGAACCAGCTCTGCATCCTGGGGATGAAGCCTACTTGGTCATGGTGGATGATTTTTGAGATGTGTTTTTGGATCCGATTTTCTAGAATCTGGCTGAAAATTTTTGCATCTATGTTCACAAGGGGTATTGACCTGTAGTTTTCTTTTTTTTGTTGCCTCTTTATCCAGTTTGGGCATCAGTGTGATGTTACCTTTGTAAAATGATTTGGGGAGAATTCCATCTTTCTCAATTGCCTGGAATACTTTCAATAAGATTGGTATCAGCTCCTCCTTGAACATTTTGTAGAATTCTGCTGGAAAGTCATTCAGTCCGGGGCTTTTTTTGGTAAGTCGTATTTGTATGACAGAGTCAATTTCCTGGGTTATTATTAGTCTTTTTAGTGTCTCAATGTCTTCTTATTTCAACCTGGGGAGGTTGTGTGATGTCAGAAATTCCTCCGTTTCATTTAGGTTATCAAGTTTGTTTATAAGTGTACATAGTAATCTCTGATAATCTTTTGTAATTCTTTGGGGTCAGTTGTGATTGGATCTTTTGTATTTCTGATTGTGTTTATTTGGGCTTTTTCTCTCCTCTTATTTCTTCATATGGCTAAAAAATTGGAACTCAGCACTCATCAGGTCCCTCCGAAGTTTGTGCTTTCAGGATAGTCCATCTGGGTCACAATCAATCCCTGAATAATTGATCCACCAGTCACAGAGATCGGGTCTGTAGCTCTGTGGTGAGCAAGTTGGAGCACTTTCCTGCCCCACCTTCATGATGGTGGTGGGTGCCTCTCTTGTCCTCTTTCTTGGGACTTTGCCTCTGGACTCCCTCCACAGCCTCTGCTGCCAGTGCCCTGCTAGGGGCTGAAGTGGTGAGGCAAAGCCTGGAGGTGGCAGTCTCTCTCCTGCTGCAATAGTGAGGGAGAGCTTGGGGCGGTTTCTCCCCACCGCTTTTTTGCGGAAAAACTTTTGTCTGTTTTATAAAAAATAATGGCTCTTGGCTTCCGTGACCTGGGAAGAGCCAGGGATAAAGTAGAGAAGCTGCAGCACCAGCTGTTGTACCAGGGGCCTGGCCACTTGCTCATGAGCCCCCACTTAGACAGTCTTTCCTAGCATTTTCTTCCCAGGAAGGGTTTTTTGATTTTTTTTAAAAAAGAAAGAAAGATAAATAAAATGTTGCTTGACTTCTGCGTCCTGGGAGTCACTAGGATCCAAGCCCAGCAGCTGTGCCACCAGCTGCTGCACCAGGAGAGCCCTGGCCACTAGCTCCCTAGCCTTCACTCTGTCAGCCACTCACATGCCCACTCACTCACCAGCATGTACACAAAATTTTTCATATACTCACTCACACGGGGACTTGCGTAGTCTGACTGACTCGGCCACCGTCTTCCCTGGCTGCCGTGTTGAGAAAACTTAAAAAGTGTTTATTTTATTTAAGTTGACAATATTGTATGTATTTATTATGTATGCATGATGTTTGGAAATATCTATACTTTGTGGTATGACTAAATCAAGCTAATTAACTTATGAATTACCTCATGAATTGAGGAAACTGAAGCACAGAGAGATTTAAGTGACTTGTCCAAGGTTATTTAATGTCTTTGACTGGACAGAGATGTTGGGGAGGAGTTAGTGCTGTAGTTTTCTAATAAATATCCTTCTCTCTTATGCCTTAGTAAGAGAAGTCCAAGTTTTAGCCAAATTTGTTGTGGTCTTGAATAGTAATTATCTGTTTCTAGTGCAACTGGGTATAGCCATATGAGCAAGTTCTTGCCAATGAGCTGTAAGTGGAAGTATTGTGTGGGCTTGCTCAGACTTCTGAGCAAAAAAGAAAGAAAGAAAAAAGAGAAGGCGAATGAGATTTTTCCTTGTTTCTTTTGTCTTGCTGTCTGGAATGCAGATATAATAGAGTTCTAGAAATCACCTGGACTATGTTAAATTAAATTAAATTAGACTAAAAGTTGCCTCTGTATATAGTGAACGGCAACCTCATGTTAAGAGTATATTTCTGTAACAAATAGCTGAGTCTCAGCCAATCATAGAGGCTGAACTTCAGCTAATCAAAGCTACCAACTAATCAAATGACGTCCATATAAAACAAATGACTCATCACACCTTACCCACATAAGGCAGCCATGGCCAGTCAAGCTGTTTTTATATGCACTTCCTTTTTCTGCCGATAGAAACTCAACTGTGCACATTGCCAGGTGGAGCGCTCTGAATCCCTTCTAGTTGTAAGTGCTACCCAATTCATTAATTGTTCCTTACTAAAATAAACTCCACTAAATTTAATTTGTCTAAAGCTTTTCTTTTAACAATCATAAAATGATTTTGAGAATGAAGATTATGCACCCGGATGGGGGAAGAAAGATGAGAGTTGGAGTATGAGATGATGCTGTGGCCCATCATTCCAGCTCTGGATTGCTTAACTTTAGGTTTCTTATGTGTAGGAGGAGACATACATTCTTTCTCTCTTCTAAGAATTTAGGGCATTTCCTTATTGAATTTTACTATTATATGCATCTAAACCTAGTCCTAACCACTAAAACTTGACAAGCTACAATTTGACAAACTTAAAATGGAACTCCATCATACATAAATATGAATATAATGTAGTTATTTTTGAATAACACCATCAAACACCCCATCTTCTTCTAACAGCAGTACTTAGGAAGTAACTCAGGACCTTTTGGTCTAATCACTTTATTCCCAATATTTTGTGGTATGCTTTTAACTGATATCCCTCTGATTGACAGCTGTTAAACCCGTAACATTTAGAGTTACTGTCAGAGATGCAAATTTTTTTCTCTTGTTTCCTGCATCCTCATAAAAAATGGCAGTTTCTACCTAGTGGTATTTTAAAAGGAAACTCACCTTTCTTTTGCACATCTTTTAGGAAAAATGAGAGGCTTATTCTCTGAGAGGAAGATTTTAATTCAGTTAGGGTGAGTGATCTGATCTCTAACCCATGGCATTTTTGTTCTGAGAACACCTCACAAACAAAATGAACACTGCATAAGAGCAAATAAAGATCAGAGTTAGGGTATCACTGGAATGAATGTTTGCATCTGACTCTGATTACAATAAGCAGTGTGGCCTAGCTGGGGAATGCTGTATTTCCACAATTGACAGACCAAGCAGCCTGCAGCAATCAGCAAAGGGCGGCTTATTTTGAGTGAAAACATCCATCAGACTGTGATGAGAAAAGCAGAGCTGCAATCAGTGGCAGGTTCTTTGAAGAGCTGTTGATGAAAAATGGACTTTACATGTATCAAGTGGAGAAAGAACTGCTGCTCATTTTTTAGCCTCATTTGCATGCATGAATGACAGTAGAAACATTTCTGAACGTGAAAGAGAGTGAGACAATGGTTCTATCATGAGGAGGACTTTTCTGTACTTATCATAAAATAGCATACCCAATATGTGGCAAGAATATATTAGGTTTAAAAAGAAAAGATAATAAGCAATCTCAAAGAACGTTCTAACATTCACTCCAAAAGTCTTATATTATTTTCATTGGTAATATGATGAAGGAATTCTATGTAACCAATAGAATGGAGATCTTTGATAAGATTTTCAGTTTTATCTATGTTAGTTCTATTTCATATGGCTAAAAAATTAGAACTCTTTAGCCCTTAAATCCTTCCACTGAATGATATATCATGAAAACTCTGTAGGTTCAAAGTTGGTGATCTGAAGTGAAATAAATGTTGTTCAAGTCGGAATCTTCAGCTTTCTTCTTTTGACAGCATGTCCTACTGTGGTTATGAGATTTTTGGTTTTGATATGTACTAGAGAATTTGGAAGTTTTGCCTAACATGGCAGAAAAAGGCTAAAGATACAAAACGATCTTCATTTTTAAGCATTTATTTCTCCTTAAGGTCCACTAACTATGCACAGAGGCATAGAACTAGGGCCTGATCTTGTCTTATAGGCTATTCTGTTTGATTTTGTGCTGCCTCCTGCAGGAAAACTGTGGGAAGAAAGCTAGATAATATATTGTTTTAAATTTATGGCATCCAAAGTCTCTATTCATGATCTTTCTCTCCTATCTCTTATTTCCCATTGGGTAGTTTCTAAATAAGGTCTTGCCTTTTGTATTTGATTAATTTCCTCTATTTAAGTCTATGAGGATTGATTGCTTCTCTTTATGGGTTTGCTGAAAAGTAAAATAAGCAATCCCTGCTGCCTGTTTCTTCAAGCAAGAGGAAAATTAATACTATGACCTAAAAGGACACTAATTTCAAAAAGAGTATGCATAGCAAGCAAAGATAAGGTCTTAGCTGCCTATGGCATGATAGACTATCAATTTCTCCCTTTGTGTCTCTTTTAGTTGTTGAGAATCTAACATACGAACTCTGGAACTCAGACAAAAAAACTATGCAGAGGGTTGCTGTTCTGAAGGCGAGGTTACTTTCCTGTTCTTGATTATTCTCAGGTTTTGTTTAGCTCTTACATAGAATTGGAAAGAGTCAAATGCTATTGGCCACTCACTCACTGGCTATGCATGCATTTAATCCAACTGCTCCTTCAATTAATAGCAACCAAGGAAAGTAGCCAAACATTGGCTAAACTGTAAGGAGTTTCAGAGAAAATCTCAGAGGAAGTCTGTGAATGGTTGCTGATTTCCTATTTACAGAGCAGGACTGTCTAGAAAATAAATAGTGCTATCTGTTTATTATTTTTGTATTGAATTAGGCTGAACACCAATATCTTCTTAGGCTGAACACCAGCCTTGGTTACAAAAAAACAACTTGATGAAGCAGAGGGCATGGTAGACATGTCAGCCTGAGTCATTACAATGGTGAATGCCTGCCTTTATAAAATATGAATGGATGTTTGTGTTAAGTGTTAAAAAATACATCTTGCCAAAGGGATGACGGTATGAATATTCTTTTGAGAGCTCCCTGAGTTTTCTTGCTGAGGTTAAATAGAAACTTTAGAGCATTTCCCTACCAGTGATATTTCCTCTGTACTCTTTTGGGGTGGCGGTAGCCAGCCTATGGGACTTCTGATCCTTGATGTCTTCTTTCAATTCTCTACATGGCATATTACGTGTAGAGAGAAAAATATGCATGAGAAAAATATGCCAGCAATTCAAGCAGAAAGAATTCTAGAAGGCTTGCTTCACAGTCTTTATTCTCTGTTATATATTGAATGACAATGACAGTGAAACCTCAAGCTGTTCATTTGGATGGGCTAGCCATTGTGCACTTGGATATGACTATTTTTTTAATCAAATCAGCTGTTATTTGCATTTATATCATGCCTTTCTTCTAAAGCTCTTAAAGCAATTTCAGCTTCACAATACCTGTGTGAATTGAATAAGAAGAAACATATTTCATTTTGAGGTTGAGATAAAAGATAAATTGTCAGTGACTCTCCTCAACAGAACAGAGCACAGTGGGTACTCAAACAGTTTTCCCACATGGATTTCCCTGGAAGCCTCAAAGAGAAGGTTATTAAAAAAAGAGTTCTGAGTCCAGATATCCTGGGGCAAAGGGGAATTGATAAGCTTCAGGGCTTCTGTGAACTCCCTGCGAGAATGTACAAAACATAATTCTCCTGCATATTTTCCTGGGTTGAGGGTTTGCAGTACTGTATTTATCAGACTCTCTAAGGGCTTCAGAACCATTGTCTGGAGCCATGCTTCTCAAAACTTAATTCAAATCAGGTGGGATGCTTGTCAAAAATTCCTGGCCATATATCCAGAAATTCCAAGTTAATAAGTTTGGGGTAGAGTTTCAGGAACTGAATTTTGACACCAAGTGATTCTGATTCTGGTGAACCGAGAGACATACTATGAGAAACATCAGCCTAGCCCCCTTGAGGAGGGCTAAGTAATGAAGTTACAGCCTGAAATCTTTAGAAATTATTGTTTCAGGATAGGGGAGAGAAGCTAACATACGGGACCTAAGAGAAGGTACAGAGGCTGTAACAGTGGTGGAGGACACCAGACACTCTGTCATGTGTCTCAAAACCAGAATCATATTTCAAAAGGAGTTAAGCTTTGGGTCTTTAAGAGTGAATGATATAAAATGGAAAATAAAACAGCTCAGACAGGAATGACTTAAAAGAAACAGGGCAGAGCGTTACTAGACATAATACTATTTTTAGACCTTTCTTATCTATTTGATATGACCCTTAAATCAGAAAAATAGATGCTGGCAGGAAACATGCTCAGTCATTAAATATCAGGTAGCCGGAAATTGAAATCCTCTCATTAATTCAAACTTAAGAAATATCATAAGGTGAAGATGATCACTTTGCTGCATTGCTGGAAGAGAAATGAGTTAGCTGAACCAAGGTCTGTTCTAAAGCAGCAAACTATTTCAGGATTTTCTGTCTTTACAAACCTATGGAAGAATAGCATAAGTAGAAGGATTTTATTCTGATGAAGGGAGCACTTCTGTTTCCTTCCCACAGAGATAGTGTGTTTGGCAAGAATTTCCAGGAAACATTTAAATAGGGTCACATCTGAAATAGGAGACCATCCTGATTCAGTGAAAGCTGATGGGCTGACCAGCACAAGAGCACAATTTATCTCCCGTCCCCCCACCCCAGGTCTTCATGATTTCCTGCAGGAACTACTCTTCTCAAAGTCTTTTGTTGTTCTGTCATCATTCATGCGACCAGATATCCTTTGACATGTGTGGCACCATACTTAAGGAAAATTGCTTCATGAACTTCTATTTAAAGCTATAATATTGTTAGTTAGCTCTATGCCTTCTTTGCTTGTTACTTTGTCATTTGGTTTGGTTGTAAGAATGTGATGCTAGTGGTGAGTCAATTGCTCTGAAACCTCATTGCAATCTGTAGAGTACTATATTAGTAACGCACCTTTTGGGAAGTACATGGTGTCTTTTTGAAGAGACTCTTTTTAAATTTAACAGAGTGTTTTTCTGTAAATGTATTGATATACACTTAAAGCACACAATGTTGGTGCCTGGTAAAATCTTTAGAGAATATGTGTGTGTGGCTGATGAAATGTCATGATTAGTTTGGGAAAAGCTTTTAGGAAATTAAAATGCATTAAAAGAGAAGGGAGCTTTCTTATGTGGGTATAATGTACCCGAATGTAATGTTATAGCAAATGATCCTTGTTAGGTCACAATCCCAGCCGGGTCTCCAAAATGTTAGGTTAGACCCACTGGGGGTCTGGTTTGTGATCTGGTGCCCTGCAAAAGATGTTAAGAATTACACAGAAATTAGATTGGAAAATATAGTTTATTTGGAAAGTAAATGAGAGAGAGAGAGGAGGAAGAGGAGGGAGAGGAAGGAGAGGAAGGAGAGGAGGGAGAGGAGAGAGAGGAAAGAGGAGAGAGAGGAAAGGGTAGGAGGGAGGAAGGAGGAGAGGGGAGGGGGATTGAGATTGATTGATTTACCTCCCCAAGGTAGGGGAGGGGACCAACACTAGGAAAACCTGGTGGCCATAGCTCAAAGGGCCATATGGCCAGACCAGATTTTAACAAAGCAATGGCAAATGGCTACTTAAGGTGGAATGCTTTTAAACCTTCCCTTTGATGCAGGCAGGTTGTTAGTGTGATTGAGTGGTGGTCTGTACTATGTCATCATGAAGAGGACAGGTAAGCACAGGTACTGACATCAGGTGATGGGTGGCCAGGCAGATGGGTAGGTTAGCCACATGAGTGCTGCCGTGTTGATGGGGTCTGTGTCATAAACGTCATGAGATCTGATTAGGTCATCTTGTTTACAAAGCAAATTGGGGAGGGTTTGTAAAACAATTATCAATAGCTACCTCTGAGAAACTGGTTCTGTCCTTGGCTTGTGATTGGGGGTAAATTAAAATGAACTGCTAGAAAAACATGACAAAACTAAGCAATGTTAAAATAGCACCTCTTTAGTTAAGATTATTTCATTATTTCATGTTGGCCTTTCACCCTTTCAATCCTGAAGAGAGACTTTGAGGAAAGCAAAGAGTTGTCGTAGCTGAAGGGATCTCTGTCCCTCAGGTTGGCCTCAGCTAACTGAAAGCAGTCTTCCTGCAGTCCTTCCTTGGTCCAGTTCTTTTGTGATCCTGCTCCCTGTTAGGGTATGGACAGGGTGAGGGTAGAGAGGCGCAGGGAGGTGCAAGGAGGTGCAGCACCGCCGGGGCTGGCAAGCCGGAGGTGCACACTGGGAACCCAGAGATCCGAGCAAATGCAAAGAATGGTGACACACAAAAAGGTTAAGAAAGAAAAGTTTATTTACAAGTAAATTAGAGAGAGAAAGAGAAGGAAGAAAGAAGATTCAACTCCCCAAGGTGGGGAAGGGGCCAAAGCCAGGAAGCATGGAGACAGCCATAGCTCAAAGAGCGCATGGCTACACCAGAGTCTAGCAAGGCAATGGCTGCTGGTTGCTTGTGGTTGAGTTCTTTTAACTATTCCCCTAGACGGGGAAGATTATTAAGGTGATTGGGTGGTGGTCTGCTTCCACATCATCACAAAGGGGCAGACAAGCGCAGGTACCGATGATGTCAGGTGATGGACAGCAGGCAGATGGGTGGGTTAGTCATATGATTGCTGCCACAGTGGGGCTTCTTTGTGTCACGTAGGTTAACCCTGGGAGTGGGGGTTCCTGCAAGAGACTTGTTAGACATTTGCAACTCACAGATTCCTTGACCAAAGGTGGGGAGGTCTTATTACTACTTTTATGACTTTGGCCTTGACAAGGAATCAAAAGTTTACTAGAGATTATTATGCTAAACCATGAATGGTTAGGCTGTTCTGGTTTTGCATCTGAAGGAGATTTGCCTAGGGGGGTGGGATAGGCTGCTGCTTGTTCTGTAGTAGAATGTCTGAATGCTTTCTAATGGTTACGCTGAGGCAAAAAGACTAAAGAATAAGCTAAGTTTCTTCTAGGTTTCTATAGGTACCTTTCACTCTCATTCTACCACCTCCACTCTCCTGATTCCAACACACACATTATGTCCTGTTCATTGTTGGATGAAACTGGCACACACTCAGGCTGAATAGATATTCATTAAGTGAATTGATGAATACATAAAAATCTCCAGTGGCTTTCCACTAACCTCTGGGTGAATGTTGTAGTCTTTACAATGACCTACAAAGCCTAGGCTCATCTGGTCCCTGTTACTGCCGTGGCTTTATCTCTTAATGCTTTCCTGTTCCAGCCACACTGGCCTCCTTGCTATTCTTTAAATAAACTTGATCCCATCTGAAGGCCTTTGCCGTTGCTGTTGGCTCTGTCTTGAATGTACTTTCTCCAGGTTTATATCTCAACCGCTTCTTTCTCAACCTCCTGAAGTTTTTTCATTGAAGCCTTCCTACTCCTTATCTTCTATTTCAGATGTCTATCCTAAAATTTAGTGACTCAAACAGCAATGATATGTTATTTATGACAATTTTGCAGGTAGAGTGGGTATTCTAGCCCCTTCTGGGGTGTTTACATCCAGCTAGGATCTCTGCTAATATTTCTTGGTTTTTCACCACATGGTCTCTCTACACAGTGACTCTCCCTCCAGGGGAACAATTAGGACTCACTTAGATCATAGAGGTTGGCTTCCAAGTGAGACTGCTCCAAAAAAGATGGAGCCCCAAAGGGATAGTCTTACCAAGCTTGCATCACAGCTTGCCAATGTCTCATTGGTCAAAGGCAGTCACGTAGCCATGGGAAGAGATTACACAAAGGTATACACACTTTAAGTTGTAGTTAATTGGAGATTACCAACATAACAGCCACCTCAGTGTGCCTTTTGACCCCAAGTGATTCACATTTCTCACACCTGCCAAGACCCTCAAAGTCTCATTCCGCGAAGTCCTCATCCCACTAAGTTTAGGTGTCAGGTTCGAGATTTTCACCAATTAGATGAGGACCAGATGGGGCTGTGGCGAGTGGATGCCATTCCCCAGGTGCTGCTCCTTAGGTGTGAGCCTTCAGGTTTAGGTCTATAACAGTCAGCAAGATTGTCTTTCCTTCTCAACTTCTTCTTTAGAAATGCAGCATAATCCTTTCCAGTCATCAGTAAGATTTATTCTGCTTACCTTAATTATTTCTCTCCTAACACAATGATCTCTCTCCTTGTGAAGTTTAAATATTTCCTTTTTTGCTGTATCCTCAGAAAAGACATGGGAAATTTCATTGTTATAGTCTAAGTTCTTCACTTTTATAATTATCAATTTCCTCTTCACTTTTTTTGCCTGATGTTTTGGTTATGTCTCACAGTATAAAAAACTACCCCAAAATGTAATGGCTTGAAAAAACAGTGATTTATTATTTCTCACTATTTTCTGGGTTTTTATTCTCTCCATAGGGGTGGGGTGGTGGGGGTGGTGGTGGTCATCCAGGGTCTCTCATGTGTCTGCATGCAGGTGGGAGCTCAGAGGTGCACCTTGTTTCTTCTCGCTCTTGTTATCCTCCCCACCTTGGTTTCATGATCCAGGGCCTTTCCATGGGGTTCTCTCTCCAGAAGGACAGTCTGGACTTCTATGCAGCATGGAAGCTGGGTTCTCAGAGAGTCAAAACAAAAGCTGCCAAGTTTCTTGAGGGTCAGACCTGGGATGATGCATCCAGGTATTCCATGAATCAAAGCAAGTCAGGAGGTCAGCCTGGATTCAAGGAGAGAGAAAACAGATCTCATCTCTTAAGGGGAGGAGTGGGCTGTGTATACAGTGAGAGGTAAAATAATGGTGGCCATCTCTGGGGACTATCTACCACATTCCTTCCTCCTTGTTTCCTTTCTCCTAAACTCTAATTACTCTCTGAATATTCACTTTATAAGGTCAGGGATTTTAATCCATTCTGTTCGGTGCTATTTACCCTACAGAATGCTGCCTGCCACATAATAGGTGCTCACACATTGTTTTTTTAACTTTTAATTTTCTTTCTTTCTTTCTTTCTTTTTTTTTGAGTTGGAGTCTCACTCGGTCACCCAGACTGGAGTGCAGTGGCCGCTCCTTCCGCCTCAGCCTTCCGAGTAGTCGGAATTACAGGCATGCGCTACCACACCCAGCTGATTTTTTGATTTATTGTAGAGATGAAGTCTCGCTGCCCAGGTGGGTCTCGAACCCACGGGCTCAGGCATTCCACTCACCTCAGTCTCCCAAAGGTGTGGGGTTACAGGCTGAGCCACTGAGCCCGGCCAATTTTTTTATTTTAAAGATGGGTACAATTCAGGGTTAGGTATACAAATGTTCATTATGCAGGTACCCTTGTTGATGAGGTGTGCCCCTCTTTCTCCAGGAAGACTCCCACTACTGCCAATCCTGTTTCCCTCCCTCCCTCCCTGCAGTTTCCCCCTACTGCCGATCCTTTTCTTATAGTATTACGATAATTGCTCAAGGTCCACTTATGAGTGTGATACTCAGTTCTTCGTTTCTGTGGAAGATCACTCAGTATCTAAGTTCATTCAGGTTGCTGTGAAATTCATGATTTTGTTCTTTATGACTGCATAATATACCACTGTGTATATGTATCACATTTTAAAAATCTAGTCCTGTTTTGATGGGCAGCACGGTTGGTTCCGTGTTCTTGCTACTGTGAACAGTGCTGTGATAAACATATGTGTGCAGGTATCTTTCTTATAGAGTGATTTGAGTTCTTCTGGGTATATTCCCAGCAGGAGATTGTGAGGTTCGTATGGAAGGTCAATTTTTAGATTTTTTAGAAATTGCCACACTGTTTTCCATAGAAGCTATACTAGTTTACACTCCCACTAACAGTTCCCTTTTCTCCACATCCTCTCCATCATCTGTTGTTTTTTGAGCTATTGATGATAGTCATCCTGACTGGAGTTAGGTGGTATCTCAGGGTAGTTTTAATTTGCATTTCTTTGATGACTAGTGAGGCTGAGCATTTTTTCATGTATCTGCTGGCTGCTCATATGTCTTCTTTTGAGAACTGTCTATTCATATCTTTTGGCCACTTTGTAATGGGGCTGTTTGTTTTTTTTTTTTCGGCATGTTTGAGTTCCTTGTAGATCCTAGATATTACCTTTGTCAGATATACAGTTGGCAAATACTTTTTCCCAGTTTGTGGGCTGTTTCCCCATTCTCTTGATGGTTTCTCTGGTTTTGCTTGTCAGTTTGATGAGATCCCACTTATCTATCTTATCTCTTATGGCATGGGCACTTGGGGTTTTGATCAGGAATTGGTTGCCAGTTCCAATTTCCATAGGGGTATCTCCTGTATTTTCTAAGGTTCTTATAGTTTGAGGTTTTACATTTAGGTCTTTGATCCATTTAGAGTTGATTTTTGTGTATGGTGATAGGTAGGGATCTTGTTTTAATATTCTGCATGTGGTCAGCCAGTTTTCCCAGCACCATTTACTCAATAAGTTCTCATCTCCCCAGTGGTTGGTGGTGGAGGTTTTGTCAAAGATGAGTTGGTCGAGAATTTGAGGTTTTACTTCTGGAATCTCTATCCTGTTCCATTGGTCTATATGCCTTGTACCAATACCAGGCTGTCTTGATTATTGTAGCTTTATTATAGAGTTTAAAGTCTAGGAGTGGTTCACACATTTAAAAAATATTTATTTATTTTATTTATTCTTCTTCTTCTTATTTTTTTATTTAGAGATGAGGACTTGCCAAGTTGCCCAGGCTGGACTCGAACCCGTGGGCTCAGGTAATCCTTTCACCTTGGTCTTCCAAAGTGCTGAGATTATAGCGTGAGCCACCACATACGGCTGGCTCACACATTTTTGAATGAATGTTTTGAATAGGATACTTCTTCTGGTCAGTCTACCTGTGCATTTGTCATCTGCATGTTCCCTCATGGCAGATTTGAATGCAGAGAGTTAATGTTTATTTTATATATTTGACCCTTGCCATGTCTTAGCCCACTTATTCTGTTTGTATTTTGGAAGTTAGCTCTGGCACCAGCAGATTCTTCACTTAGCCTGAGTCTTTTGATATAGAGTGATAATGCAGAATGTGATGCCACCTTGGTTGGCTGGCTGGCCCTGTGCCCACTTCAGAGTGCCTTTGGTGTTTCCTGTCCCCATGTATTCCTGGATGCTCACTACAGAATCTAATCTTTCCACAGAGTCAGTATTGGGAAAGTGAGGTTTTCTCCTTTATGTCGAAGAAGTACATATATATTTGAGATGTGGAAAGAAAAATAGGACTAGAAGACAGAACATATTAGAGTTAACCTCATGACAGAGTATAGAAATATCCCACAGTCTTGGGTTCTGAACAACTCTAAGGGCAGGCACCCTTATAAGTATTTGTCCAGTGAAAAAAGTATTAAAAATTTCCAAGTATTTTTAGGTATTAGAAGATCAATGACTGATGTAAAACTATTCATTATTTACTGATCTTTGGTTTTCTTTCTCTACTATATTCCAGTATAATTTCGTCTTCTTCTTTTCCTTTTTATGTCTTTCCTACAAGTTACATTTTTAAAATTGAAAATGCAGTTTTTACCTTTAAGTCTCATCTATCCAGTGATACTTGATAGAGTATCAAGTATTGAGTATTTGAGTATTTGATTGTTTTAACTCTGATTTTATTTGAATCAAAGCTTCCCAGTAACATCTCTGCAGGAGAGAATTTCTTGTTGCTTTATACACTATTGTTAGAGGTAGAATTAGTCAGATTATATGCTCATATCATAAAGTCACCAATTCCAGAAACCACACATGCAAATCAGTCTTATTTTTTTTAACATTCACACTTCGTGTTGTAAATGAAAGACAGGAGGGTGACTTATGAAAATAATATTAATGGATGGTTTCATCTAGTATCTGTTGCTGGAAATAGCAAATGAAGTCAGTGACTGCTACATGATTAGATGTGCAGAATGAAAACAGCTATTATTTGCTTATATGGTTTCTGTTTAAGCAAGTGAAATACCACAGCCATGGGATAATTGCTCACAGGATTTGCTGGGTGAACTTTAAATAAATAGAAAGAAGGAGGAAGGTAAAACATTCAAAGGGAAATATTTAAATAGTGTTGTCAAAGCAAATGCTGAGAAAGAAGATGGAAGTGTCCTGAAATATTGTATCATGAGACATTTATTAATTATTAAGAACCAAGCCATAATATTATTATCCTGTTGTGTTAAGGATAATACTAGTATAAATTGAAAGCATCTACAAACTTATATAGGATGGTGGAGACAGAATACAATCATAAAGTTGATTGCTTTTCTGAAATAATATTGGTGGATATAGGCAATTCAGCAGATAATAGTATTTAATCACAGTTTCCTCGCTAAATAGGTTTATACTTCTTCCAATTTATTTCTAGAAAGATAATTGAAAATCTTGCTTACAACATGCAATAAGAAGAGTCACTAGGTATCCCCTATCAGGGAAATTTCAAACATTGTTCTTTCCCATTCATCAAGTCTGATTTAAGGCATCCAACCATAGGATAGGAAGGCTGGAGTTTTTATTGTCTTTTTAACTCTCAAATTGTGTGTCTTGAAAGCCTACACTGCAAAGAGGGGTTTGATCAAAATGAGAATTGTAAAACAGGGAAGGACATTCAATTATCCTTAACTGAAAATGCCAGTTTATAAATTTTAAGACCTTTTCTGTCTGTAGAACAAGAACGTCCTCTCTTATTTTTCTAGTGATGAGAACAGTCCTGTGGTTCAGAGAAATGACCATTCCTTTAGCCTAGATATGCCTCATGCCTGGTGGCAAAGACCTGATGAAGTTTTAGGCTCAAATATGTTCCTCTCTGGGAACAGTTACAAATTGAACATTTTTTTTTTGTTATGACAAAGAGTGATCCCAGATTTGGGAAAATGAGAAAAGGGAACATTGCTCATAGAATACATGCTGTGAGGGAATGATCTTACCAGGCCTGGGAAATTCAGGGAAAATGAAGTCATCATCCATAATTGCTTGCTGATGTCCAACCATATACATATGGTACTCTTGAGGCACTAAGAGATGGGGAAATGTCTGCCTCTCTGCCACATCCCATTGAAACTGCAATAATCAGAGATGGGTTATACCATTTTTCAGAGAATGGATTGAATGGATTTTGTAAAAATAAAATTCTTTGTTGTCAACAATAAAGGAGGCTTTATTTATTCTAGGACTGATTCATTTTTGTCATAGAAATATTAGTTAACATAAAGATTCATTTTATTTTCTAATTAGAAATAGATTGAATTCTTGTCATTAGCAATTTGTAAAATATAAAAAAGAAGAAAATAACAATCTTTAAACCCTAAACTTAGAGATAACAATTGTTAAAATCTTATTTTCTTCCAATATTTTTGGATATGTATACACACATATGATATACATATTTTCATAGTTTAGGTTATACTTTTTATATATTTCTGCATCTTGCAATGTTTTTACCCACTTTAAATTATTGACTTTTTTATATCTTTATGTACTCTCTGCAAACACTATTAATAAAAACTAAATAATATTTCATCATAAAAGTTAAATTACTTAGCACTCCCTTTTATTATTAGATATAATATTACTTTTTAATAAGAAATGTTATAATAAAATTTGTGTGCATAAATATTTATGTGCACTTTGATTATTTTACTAAAATTTATTTTTAGTTTTATTTATTTTTGAACCAATGGCATACCAACCTAGCCACCAACAGCTTGTATTTTTCTTTTTTAAAAATTTTAACTTTAATAATTTTAATTTTTAAAAATTGTAATAGTTTTAGGGGTACAAGGGGTTTTTGGTTACATGGATGAATTGTGTAGTGGTAAAAAAGTCTGAACTTGAAGTGTACCCGTTACCCCCAACTAGTGCACATTGTACTTAGGTAATTTTTCATCTCTCTCCCTCCTCTTATCTTCCCCACTCTGAGTCTCCAATGCCCATTATATTATTCTATATGCCTTTTGGACCCACAGCTTAGCTCTTACTTATAAGTGAGAATATGTGGTATTTGACTTTCTGTTCCTGCATTACTTCACTTAGGATAATGGTTTCCAATTCCATCCAAGTTGCTACATAAGACATTATTTCATTCTTTTTAAATGACTGAATAGTATTTCATGGTGTACACAGATACACACACACACACACACACACACACACACACACACACACACCACATTTTCTTCTTTATCCACTGATCAGTTGATGGACACTTAGGTTGGTTCCACATCTTTGCAATTGTGCTGCAATAAATATGTGAGTGCAGGTGTCTTCTTTGTATAAAGACTGATTCTTCTTTGGATAGATAGCCAGTAGAGGGATTGCTAGATCAAATGGTAGAACTATTTTTAGTTCTTTGAGAAATCTCCATACTGTTTTCCATAGAGGATATATTAATTTATGTTACCATAAACAGTGTATAAGCACTCCCTTTTCACTGTACATGGGCCAATATCTATTGTTTTTTGACTTTTTAATAATATTACTCTAACTGGGATAAGGTGGTATCTCATTGTGGTTTTAATTTGCATCAGAATTTGTTTTTAAAAGTGAAATGCTAGGTAAACAGAATAGATACTTTCAAAATTGTTCATGGTATATCTATTGTCAAATTGTCTTCTGTGAAGATTATGTCAATTGTGTAATTAACCAATAGTAGTGAGATTCATCTCATTATGTCATTGGTAAAGGTGAAGACCAGCATTAAGAGCAGAAAAGTCTTGTGTTTTAAGTTTTTTATTGAATATTTTTTTCCTGCTTATCAGGCACTTACATTTCTGTTTTGTGAATTGTTTATTCTTGTTCATTCTTTTTCCATTTGTTTGTGGAGACCTTAATGTTTTTTATATCAGCCATAGTAATTTTTAAAGGTAAATAATTAGATCATGTACTAAATTTAGTTTTAGAGAACACCTTCTAGGAATGCATCTAATCTGCCAGTCAGTCAAATAGTTCAAGCCACCTTTACCACCTTTACAAATATGATGATGGAAAAACACAGGTCGCAATGATCTTGTCATTCTGCTTGTCAAAGGGCTTTAATAACTCTCTAGCACACAAAGAAAAACCCAAACTTCTCCAAAATATAAATACAGCATGTATTTTCATCTTTTCTCCTAATTCACTATTCCCCTTTCTGTTAGTATCCTTCACCCTTTCCTAGGATTCCCCTCTCCCCATTAAACTAAAAATCCCTGTCATATTGGAAATGATATTTTCTGTCCTTCAACCTGCTTCATACTCCTCTGTCTGTGCTATTACATCAATCTCAAGCTTGTATTTTTACATTCTCTAAGACTTGCTTATGTTCCACCTCTTCATCTGGGCCTTCCAAGAGATCCTCCAACCAGAAGTAATCTCTTTCCCCGTGATCTCATTGTACTTGGTAAATCTATAAGAACACTGTGCATTGGGGTTGGCAGTGGTGTCCTTGAACGGTGGAGGGCTGCTGTTAAGTGTCAGACTTACTTGGGAACCTGACTTTCCTGTTTTTGTTTCCTCAAGCCCCTCTTTTTGTCGCCCCCCGCCCTACCTATCCTGTTTGGAGTCAGTGGGCAATGATTTTTTTTCTTATGACCACATCAGTTCCTCTCCCATAGCCCTTCTATTAACCTGGCAAAATCTCAGTCCTGGATGAATTCAGTTATTACCCTTATTTGTGTACTGAGCTACTGACCACATCTGGGAAAATCTTACAATTGGCTGGTGTGGTATGGTTACCCTCTGACCTCAGTGGGCCCTCAAATTTTAAAATGATTATTTGCAAAATCATTTTAAAATGATTATTTACAAATCATTTAAAAATGATTACTTACTGTTTAAAATGATTATTTCACAACTCCCTCCTCCCCTAACTTTTCTCAAATCTCTCTACACACTCCTTCCCTACTTTGTCTTAGAAAATCAATCATATTGTTTTCTGCTCTACAGTAAAAAGAAGCCCGGGCAAGACTTGCCTCAAATTTCTATCACCAAATCTCAAACTTTTAACCCCTAGCCCATTTCTTCTCTTCTTTGCTACTTATATGGAAAATGAACCTCCTCCTTTATAAGGCAGGCCCTCCCCTAGTACTCTCTTAACCCCTTCTGACCTCAGAGGGACCCTGTTCCCGAGGGTTCTCAAGCTAAGTATACATCAGAATCACTTGCTGATGACTTGTTAAAACCCAGATTCCTGGGCCCTACCCCTAGAGTTCCAGATTTAGTTGGTACGAGTGAGGCCAGGGAATCTGCATTTCTAGGTTCCCAGGTGATGCTGATGTTGCCGGTTCAGTGTCCACACTTTAAGAATCACTGCCTGTATTAGTCAAGGTTTTCCAGAGAAATAGAATCAACAGGATGCATATATACATAGAAAGAGATTTATAATAAGTTGCTTAGTGGGATTATGGAGGCTGTAGAGTCCCAAGATCTACGGATTGAGTCAGCAAGCTGGAGACCCAGGAGAGCTGACAGTATTGGTCCAGTCAGAAGGCTGGCGGGATTGAGACCCAGGAAGAACTGATGTTTAAGTTCAAAGGCAGAAAAAAACTGATGTTCCTGTTTGAAGGCAAACAGGAAAACGTCTCTCTTTCTCAGAGGAAGGTCAGCCTTTTCTGTTTTATTCACAACAAAATACTGTTTAGATGAGTCCTATCCACATTAGGGAGAGCCATTCACTTTCCTCAGATGAGATGTTATTCTCATTCAAAAACATTCTCACAGAAACACTCAGAATAATGTTTGACCAAATATCTGGGTACTTGTGGCCCAGTCAGGCTGGCATACAAAACTATCTATCATGCTGCCCTGTAGATTATCCCTTATTTCATTTGTATATTTTTTTGTCCTTGATTGTCTACCACATTTTCCCATTCACTAAAGATGCCCAAGGTTTTCCACTTACATAAAATACTACCAACCAAGCTGAAAACTTCTTGCTTTAAACCTATATTATCTTTCAGCTATCATCATACATCTCTTCTTCCCTTTACACCTGCGATTTAGTGTTCTTTCAGACTGTCTCCAAGGCTCTTTGCTGTTCTAAACTGCACAGGATTTCAGGGAATCTCATTTGCTTTCACTGCGTCAATAACCATTTATATGCTGATTTACCCTCAAGAGTGTATCTTGCCTGAGCTTCATCCCCATATATTCAACTCTCTCATTTGGAGACTTTTTTTTTTTTGTCAGGAACCTAAACATCAGGATACTTATAACCAAATTCATCATTTTTCCCTGTCCTCTCCCTCTTCCTATGGATTTGCCCCCACTGCACTCTTTTCCAAGTCATTAGGAACATTTAGTTTTCCAAGTTAAAGTCTTGGGTTTTATTCATCATACTTCTCTTGCCCTATTTTTTAAATATCTGATCTATAACAAAAATCTCATAGATGATAACTTTTAAATACCTCTCAAAAGTGTTCATTTCTCTTTGTTGCCACTGCCACCATCCTGATTTAGGCCATCATTATCTGTTTACTGGTTAAAGAAGTCACCTCCTAAAATCACCTTCCTGATTTTATTTCTCACGACTCTTCAGTTCGTTCTGTCTCCAAAGCCAGAATGATCCTTTAGACATCACATATGATCATCTTCCTCTGATGCTTAAAAGTCTTCAGTAACTTCCATTTGCCTTTAGGTTAATGGCCCCAAAACTTAATATCTAAAGATAACCTTAAAGCCCTTCAAGATCTGCTTAGCACACTGGCAAAGAAAGATGCTGTCTGTTTCTCTTTGCTCTCTGTTTCATCAACATTAGGCTTCTTTCATGTCCCAGTTCTCAAAATACTCCCTTTCTACTCTAGGAATTAAACATGTTGTTCTCTGCTGAAACAAGCTACCTCTTGCATCCAAGTCTTCTCCACTCCTTCCTCCTCTGGCTTTGTGCACGTTACTATTAGGTGGGACAGTGACTGTTTATGAAACTCACCTGTCAAATAGGGGTATCTCTTTTAATCCTGAGAGGGGGATTGCCTGAGTCTTAGATAAATAAAAAAATGTAAAATATCCCATGCCTTGCATGAAAGATGCTCATTAAATAGAAGTTATTATATCCAACTCACATCTATCACTTCTGTTAGTGTCATTCTCTTCTACTTGTTTGGGAATCACCAAATATTTTTAGTCCTCCACAAGTTCCACCACCATGCTTTAAAAAACAATAGTTCTAATATTGACTTTTATATCAAATTAGAATATTGATAGAAAGATGTATTGCCAATTCTGAAATGATTCTTGGAATTTTGGGGCAGCAAGTATTTCATGTATGTTGTTAACTCAGATGACTGAAATACATGGAAATTCACTGAATAAGACCTTTTCTTGGGCCATTCAAATATCATATTTTCTTAGTTAAATGCATATTGGAGAAATTCGACATATCCAATACATAAAAAGTGACTGTTTCACATCATCTAAAAATAGGCAAATGCATAGCTTTAAGGCAGAAGATACAATTGTGTGATATTAATAGGTATCATCTGAGATTTATATATTTGCATCATCATTAAAAACCTGCATTTTAAGAGATATATAAAACATTATTGATCTCACATAGTAAGACTTTACTAAAAAAAAGTTACTACTTGTGCAAATGCTCAGTTTTAGGTAAAAAAAAAGTTTCAGGTGAAAAAAGTTTCAGGTAGAAAAATAAGTTTTAGATATAAAAAAAAGTAAAATGATATTCAAATACATGATTCAAATTCTATAAGAGCCTAAACAGAATTCTCAGAACAAAAGAAACCTTGAGATTTTCTCTAGGCTGTTCTGAAGCAGCAAATTGAAAAGTAAAAAATCTCAGTAAATCCTAGTATTAGTTCATGTTAGTTCATGCTATCAGACAAAAAAGTGGACTGAGTAAATTTTCCTCTAAACAATCAGATTTTATTAACTGACTTGTACAGGTGGATACAAGTATGGTGAATGGTCATGTAAGCATATCTGAAAAGTACCTAAGCCGCTTTAAAACCTTCTGGAAAGGACAAACCTAGGATTCTTCCTGTAAAACTACAAAACAGTGATATAGAAAAAGTAAATAAAATAAAGAAGCAACTCAAATTTTAATGGGCAAAAAAAAATCTCAAGTCACATATCTTAAGCAACTGTAGACCAGGCCACGTGGATCAACTATTGCGTGTTAATTGACACCTGAATCTCTAGGTCACATTTCATACTTTCCTTTTAAACGAGTATGGTACTTTCTGTTCTATGCAGATATGTGAGTAGGCATACTTCTCATTTCCTAATGAGCACCATATTCTCCCAGTGAGTAAATTAAGCTCTTTTGGAATCCACTACCAGGCCACAAGGGTATTATTCAGTGCATTGAAGTAGTAATTTACTAAATGGGACCCTTATGGCCTGAAAGAGTTCATGCAGCTTCCCAAATGCCTACCTTAACCAGGCAATGGTTTATGGTCTGAAGAACCTAATGAGTGTTCAATTATACTATAATATTTAGAAAAGGAGACTCATATTTTCCTAGAAATTGTAGCTCTGCTTTATGCTTTAGCTTAGGTAAAGTCAGGTTATTTTTAACCTTCCTATTCCCACCAGAGTTTTTTCCTATCTTCTATTTTATATTTTGCTTCTGTTGGGCTGCCCAAGTAGTAACTCTCCTTTATGAGGTAGATTCTGTTACGGTAATTGTTCTCCTTATTGGCATCATTTGAAAGAATGATTGTTAGGAAACATTGAAACGTCTGCCACTTGGTCTCATTGATTACTCTTCCAATTCATTTTCAACAAGTTTTCTACTTGGGAATTAAAAAACACTTTAACGTTTTAACCACAGCTTTCTTACAGTGTATATGGTATTTTCTGTACAGGCACTATGTTATTGTCCAGTAATGGCCATATCAGAATTCTTTGTAACTTTTAAAAGATTGTCTCTGCTGGCTCACTCTCTCCAAAATCTTTTAAAGCACAACTAAGAAAATTAAATGTAAGTTTCTATGAAAAATTAGCTAATCTTAAACAGTATAACAGAATCTACTTCACATTGTGTTTGAGATTTTGAATATGATCTGTTTTTCGTTAATGAGATGTGGTTGTTCATGCAGTACGTGTAGATGGCTAAGATGCTGTCACTTCTATACTCTCTAGGTGGCAGCTTAGCTCTACCTTTAAAAAAAATCTTCCTTTTAGTATTTTTCTCACTGGCATTTCATTTAAAAACCGGTGACATAATGCACAACAACATGTAAAATGAATACAGCCAAACATGAGCTGCCTGCCTTTAATGTCTTGACAAGCTTTTTCATGTAGCTTTGCCACAGTTGCTGATTTTAATGGAGAAACTTGGAGATAGCAGCACTCCAGAAAGTGCTCTTCTCCTCCGTTTTCCTCCTTTGAAGGTCAATGCCTGGGTCTTTTATGAGTAAGCATCAGGTATAAGGCACATGGTTCTAGATTTTGTACTTTTTTCTGCACGTGTTGTTGAGCCAATTGTCATGCTATTTAGTCACATTCAAAAAGTGTTTGCTTCCTTCTTTCTGTTACGGTTACGTGGACAGCTGGGCCTGGATGTCACAATATACTCATTCTGTGCATTTAGAGCCCAAGCACCTTTCTGAGAATTATGAAGAATGTAGCTTAACCTCAGAACAGGAAATCACACTAGCCCGTAAAGCAAAATGTCAACTTGGAGAAATTTTGCCCCTCAGAGGATAGTTGGCAATGTTTGATTGTTGAAAGGAGGGTGAGAGAAGTTGTACTACAAGCATCTAGTGGATAGAGGCCAGGGATGCTGTTAAACATCCTACAATGCAGAGGATACAACAAAGATATATCCAGCTCACAACGTTATAGTGCTGAGCTTGAGAAATTCTGTTGTAGAGAAACAGATCTAGAGTGGTGTAACATTAAAATCATTGCAAGTTTTGATAATCAATCCAAAAGATCGGTATAAGAGTGGTTTACTAAAGGTCATAAACATCATAAATAGAAGCCAGGCTCGGTGGCTCAGCCTGTAATCCCGCGCCTTTGGGAGGCTGAGGTGAGTGGATTGCCTGAGCCCGCGGGTTCGAGACCTGCCTGGTCAGTGAGACCACATCTCTACAATAAATCAAAAAATCAGCCGGGCGTGGTAGCGCATGCCTGTAATTCCGCCTACTTGGAAGGCTGAGGCGGAAGGATCGCCGGAGCCCAGCAGGTCGAGGCTGCGGTGGCTGGGAGCCGCCACTGCACTCCAGTCTGGGTGACAGAGTGAGACTCCAACTAAAAAAAAAAAAAAATTCTTTAGAAAAATATCCTGGCTTTGATTAATTTGGTAACAAATTTCTCAATAAATGATTCCTTTTTTCTAGTATCCCACCTATGTTTTCTCAAATGGTTAAAAATAAGCTGTCCTCTTGTATTTCATTTTCTTAATGACAAACTTTGCTCAAGTCTTATTTTGCATATCTAAAACTCAGGAAATCTCTTTATGAAAAACTGTTTACTGAGTACCTAAGAGTTAGTCTGTACAGCTGTCAAGTTCTATATGCAATTTTCTTTCCTTTCTATTTTGTAAGTCAGTTTTATTAAAACGGGTTTGAGATGTCTCAAGTTTATCAAATCTATTGACTGTGGAATGTATTAATTAAGATTATTGAAAATCAAGTTCTGCGTATACTCAAGTTCCTGAAGAATTTAGTGTAAAAGAAGCTACTCAATTTATCATTGCCAGGAGACTGTGAAAGAATGACAAACTTGTTTAGCATCCTGAAACTGTGGTACAGGTACAATTTATCATCATATTTTGCCTGGAGAACCATTGTGTGACATAATTAAGAATACATATGATATATGGATTCATCAGACAGTCTGTCATCTAATGGGCTGACATGGTGAGATGTTTTGGCTACTTTATGTTTCCTTAGATTAGTGATTTTTCAAATTGTATCTTACTCTAAATCCCCACATATAAAAAGGATTAAATTTGAGTTATTTTTTTTGTATGGAGGGAACCTGCCTTGTATCTTGTGGCCACTTCAAGGCACCATTGCAGAAGCTCAGCCTTCTATTGAAAATATTTTGAAAAGTGCGGGCCTAGAGCACAGGTATGCTAGGCTTTCTTTAATCACTGAATTTTAGTTTTTGTGGTAGCTAAGTGTCCATTTTAAGGGAAAACAAAACAAAACAAAACCCTCTTTGGACCCTAGGTTTCCTCTAAATACTGTCCCCTTTGCTCCTTTTCTAAGCATAACTTTTCAATACTTTTTCTATATACCTTGCTTCCACGTTCTCATTTTTAATCAGCTCCTAAAAGTACTTCATCTGCTTCTAGTCCTATTACTCCACAGAGGCTGCTTTTGTCAAGATTACCAGCCATGTTCTGGGTGCTATAACTGATGACCAATTTTCTCTCATCTCGTTCTACTTCACAAAAACCATCGACAATGCTGGTCCCTCCTTCCTTCTCAAAACACTCTTCTGGTTCTCCCTCTTCCTCACTGGCTTCTTCTTTTTAGTCTTTCCCAGCTTTAAGTGTGAGAGTTCTTCAGGACCAAGTTCTTGAGCTCTCTTATCTCTCTCTCTCAACTCCCTTTCCAGGTTGTCTTATTCATTTCTGTGACTTGAAATACCATCCATATGTTGATAACTGCAATGCTTTACATTTTCAGACCAGCTCTTTCCTCTGAATCCCAGATCTGCACACCCAAGTGCCTGCTCGAAACCTTCTCCTGAATGTCTTCTGTTCTTATCTGTCCTCTCCAGTCTTAGTGAATAGCACTGGCATCCAGAGTTGTTCCCAGAGAAGCCCAGGAGTTATTCTTTTATATCATCAGAAACTCCTGCCGAACTTTATTCAGTCAGATGCTTCAAATATTTCTACACATCTCTATTTCCACTGTGGCCATGCTTAGCTAAACATCCATCATCTCTTACTACAAGAGCCTTCCAAGTCATCTTTCCGTTTCCACCCTTGTCTTACCTTCATTCACTCCCCTCAAGGCTACTGGTGTAGTTTTAAAATAGCAAACCAATTAGCTATCTTTTCTGCTTACAGTTGTCATATGGATTCCTATTGCATTTACAGTAAAATTCAAATTCTGTGCTATGGTCTGGATGCTGGCTGGTTCTCCAGTTTCAGTTTCCGCCACTTTAACTTCTTTCCCACAAATGTTCTTCATGTATTGATTTGGGACATGTAGGCGAGGCCAAATTATTTTCACCTCAGGATCTTTGCACTTATTACCCTTGAATTTTTCCCCTCAGTTCTGTGCATGCCTAGTTCTTCTTTATCCTTCTTTATCCTTCTTTATCCTTCTTTATCCTTCAATTTTTAGCTTATAAATCACCACCCCTGTAAGTATTCACTTTTCACTATTTTTAATATTATTTATTACTTGTTCATTTGTGTATTGTCTGACTCACTAGAATTTAGGCTTTCTGAAGACAGAGATCTAGGTTCTTTTTCTTTCCTGGAAGCTAGTGGGCACTTAGCATACATCTAATGAATACATCAACAAATTATTGTAGTAAATATGTAGGAGGGGCCAAGGGAATATACAGACTTATGAATATTTGCTGTATACTTTTTGGTTTTACAGAAGAGGAGATGACTAAACAGGAACATATGATAGTTGGTCTCTAGTATTTGAGGATTGATATGAAAAATAGGATTAGACATGGGTCTGGCATAAGAAAACAGAATGAGAGAATGAATGGAAATTAAATTTGAAAAAAACCAATGGAATTGTAGGTTCTTGGGAGATGATGAGCACTGATTCACTGAAGATGTTCAACTAGAGTCTGGTTGACAGCCTGTACAGGATATGGCAGTAGGCTTTCCCGTTTGCATTGGAAGTTGTTTCAGAGACTTCTAAGGGCTCTTTCCTCTTTGAGATACTGGGATTTTGTAATTACAGACAAATTCTTATCTATATCTCCCAGCGTTAATCTGCTATTGCAATTCTGGGTTGTTATCTCTCTCTTTTTTTTTTTTTTGAGTTGGAGTCTCACTCTATCACCCAGACTGGAGTGTAGTGGTATGCTCCCGGCCACCGCAGCCTCGACCTGCTGGGCTCTGGCAATCCTTCTGCCTCAGCCTTCCAAGTAGCTGGAACTACAGGCGCGCACTACCATGCCTGGCTAATTTTTTTGATTTATTGTAGAGATGAGGTCTCGCCAAGTTGCCCAGGTGGGTCTCGAACCCCCTGGGCTCAGGCAATTCACTCACCTCAGCCTCCCAAAGCGCGGGATTACAGACTGAGCCACTGAGCCACTCAGCCCGGCGGGTTGTTCTCTTTAAAGTCGGACCTTATTTGAGAGAAAAAAATGTTAAAACAATAAAGAAGAGTTGGATAGAAAACATTATCTTGATGGCTTAATCTTTTAACAAACAATATAGATTTGACCAAATTAATATGTGATTTACTTTCAATGTCTTTTATAAATTTACGTAAAGTGGAATTGAAAGGAATACACCTTTATTTCTTCCATGTCCTTAAATTTTACCATCATGACTGGAGCTAGAAAGGGAGGTCAGTTTCAAAGCAACTCCACATATTACATTTTGAACTTGTATTTTTTAACAGCACTATAAACCTGCCATAATATCCTTTAACATTTCCTCTGGAATTAGAGGAAATAGAATATATAATGTCTCTTCTTTTTAAATAATACAGAATTACATAAGAATTTGGATATTATTGATGTGATTTGTCTACACTTTCAGTGTTATTCTGGCCATTTAAAAAATCATATAATTGTGATTTGCCCACACTTGCAATGTAACTCTGGCCATTTGTAAACTCTATTTTTTTTTTAACCCAATGCCTCTCGTTTTATTTTGCATTCTGATTTCCGTTGTTACCCATTTCCAGTTTTACTTCCTATACACTTTTGACTTTTTTAGTTGCCCAAGAGTAATGTATCAAGAAATATTTGTTGAAGCCTACCATGTGAAGGACATTGTATCTAGCATGTCTCCCATTTTACTTCTTTGCCTAATTTGGCTTTCAATTATAGTCTGCACTTTCTTTAATTGTTATTATTTCTACTGCAGGTGGAAATTTGTTTGATGTACATAAATTATTTTGTTTTTGTCCTCTTCCCACTGGTTCCTAAACTTTTTGCTTTATTTTGTTTACTTTCTACTATTGTATTGAATTTATCTCTCATTATCCCCTTGGAAGTATTTCTTTCTCATCCGTAGTTTCTACTGTGAAGCACTATATTCTATATTTCTATTGTTTCTGCAACAAATGATCATAACCCTCGTGGTAAAAAACAACACAAATTTATTGTCTTACAGTTCTAGAGATCAGGAGTCCAAATGGGCCTCACTGAGCTAAAATTAAGATGTTGGCACGACTGTGTTCCTTTCTGGAGGAACTAAGAAATAATTTGTTTTCTTTTCTTTTCTAACTTCTACAAACCATCTGCATCCCTCAACTCCTGGCCCCCTTTCTCCGTCTTCAAAGCTAGCAATTGTAAGCCAAGTCTTTCTCATATCAAGTCACTCCAAAGTGATTCCTCTTCTGTCGCCCTCCTGTACCTTTAAGAACTCTTGTGATTTCATTGGACAGAGATAATTCAGGATAATCTCTTTATTTTAGACTCAGCTGTTAGCCACCTTAATTTCATCTCCAATTTTAATTACCCTTTGCCAAATAACAAGCAACATAGTTACAGGTTCTGGGGATTACTACGTGGGTACAAGGGGGATCATTACTCTGCCTACCATAAGTCTTTACCTCTCTTTGATGTTTGTGATCTCTCCTACAACCAAATCTCTCCCCCACTCAACAGGAGTCTTTCCTATTCCACTTGGGTTGCCCTGTGGCCTTTACATTCTTCTGTCAGCCTGATTTCTGCTGACTCTAAATGATTATATAACATATAACTTGTGCCTTTGCTTTTTGTATTTAAAGTATATTTAAGACATTTAAATTACTTCAATATTTAAGTAGTTTAGGGAAAAAAATCAGGTAAAAATTACTGACCACCTTTTTTCCCTTTATTTAAATTATTTGTATTGGATCTGGGACTTTTTTTTCTTTTTTGTAATATATAAATATTTTTGTGCTACTAGAGACATAAAGATTAAAATAAAAACCAGAATCACTATAAGAAAACATGTTAGTTATTAGTGGTATTGGTTTTATTCACTACATATTTTTATAGCATTTTTATGTAAATTTACTATGAATTGTACAAATTATTTAGACTTGCTCCCACTTTATTTAGTTTTGATATGAACTATGTAGTTATGCTTTCACCAGACTCTTTCTGTGTTTTAAAGAATGTTTCTTTTTCTTTTTTCCCTGTTATATACAAACTAAGCATTTAATTAAAATTTTGAGAAAAAAAATTTTAATCTGAAAGCATACAAGTGGTTTTTAGTCGTGAAAGCTATATAGTTGCCACCATCTTGCTCTAATTCCCAGCATGTAAGGCATTTCAATAGGTAATAAGCTTGTTAATTACATGTTATTTGTTTATCTTTACATGACTTAGACACAAAGGAGATAAATGTTATGAACCTAACCATATCTATATTTTGATTGGGGTGGTTTTTCTTAATGTAAGGAGAACAGTACTTTTTCTGACTCTTTTGGAATAAATCAAGACCAAATCTATGAGGAATTTTGAACCATAATCAGGAACAAGAATCTTGGGAATTCTTGGAAAGAAAGTAATTCTCACAATTTAAATTTACTTCCTACCAGAGGAAAGATAGGCATGTATTTCTGGACTATTTCAATTCATTGAGTTCTACCTGCTCAGGATAAAGAGGTCCTTTGATACAATCAATGAAGCCAATCAGAACACTACAGCTTCTGAGTTTAGTGCAAATTATTTCCCTATTATAAGGGATCCTTGTAATTGCGAAATAACTTTTCTAGTCACAGAAATGATGAAAAAAAGACATTCTGCTTTTTTTATTTTTTTTTTTTTAGTAATATGAATACACTTTTAAGATCTAGCATACTAATAGTGCTGACTCTTCAGGCTGTCCTCTTAAATTAGGATCAAATCAAGGAAATTAAATACATTTATGTATACTGTGAGAATAAATGGAGACAACTGGTCATGTCAATTCTCTGTTCTCTGTGCACAGCACAGGCTTAGGGCTTTGCATATATCAAATCAAAATATTTATGTTTTTCATGGATTATTGACTTGTTTTGAGTATATTTTATGAACCTAATGAAAAAATTAAAAATAATTTCTACAACATAGCTTTTGAGTGATAATATTGTGCAGGGATCATTGTAAATGATTACAGGTTCTGGGGATTACCACAAAAAAGAAAAAGAGTATAATATAATGGACACTGGAGGATTTACCTGGAAGTGCCAGAAAGATAGCATTAGTTGGTAATTTGCAACTGGCTCACATGCCAAACTGTGTGAGGCTGAGAGTCTAGATGAAATGCGAACAAGTGAAGCCCCATTTTTAGTTTCTGATGCTTTTATGGCATTCAGACAAGAGCTGGTAGGTTTAGACATTTATCTTGAAATAATGAGAGAAGTTTTTCCTTTCTGAATTAGTTAGAAAGTTGTACTAAAACTGCCCCAAGGCATGGTCTGTGAATCCAAGTGTATCCACACCAAGCCATCTTTCATTTAAGTCTGTTTAATAAATCATCTTCTTAACTGGAGCTGGGGGTATAAAGTTCATGCCTCTGGCACAACTGAAAAGGAAAAAAAGATCAAGAGCATGAAAGTTTTAAGAAATGTAATACTATTTTCAACTTGGTTTTTCTGACATACAAGAAAAATGCCATTTCAAACATACTTCTACTTGGATAAAAGCAGCTGCTCCTAGATACCTTAGATTAATAAAATTTGGAAAACTGGAGAAAAGACCAGCTTTTGTCCAGGGTTCAACAGATTTCATGAAGCAAGTACTAGAGTAGACTGCAGCAACCATGCTTCATGAGGGCAGGATTAGGTGACCAAGGATTATCGAATGAATTAATAAGAGAGTGAACATTTCAGTTTCTTTTGATCTCTTCAGACCTCAGGAAAAATTATTTTGATATATGTAAGGAAGTATATTTCAATATCCTTGTTAGAGAGTTTGGGTTGACATTTAAAAAAAAAAAATCAATCTTATAGTTTCTCTTTAACCATCAATTTCATAAAGTATTCATTAATACTTTATTTTTGACCATTAAATATGTTTATAAGCAATTCATAGAAATAATGTGATTTGTTTTGGGAGCAAAGTTTTGGTAGTTTCATGTATTTATTCAGTAAGTATATGTTTATTAGATATCTATTCTGCACCAGGCAGTGGCTTGTGCCCTTGTCACTTAGGACAAAACAGTGAATGGACATGCACATATATATACATATACTCTCTTGGGGGTATAGACATACTAACAGTTAAAAATCAACATAGAGTAGGTGTGGTAATGGACTAAAAGCAATGCATTACAGAAATACAAAGGATGCCAAAACAATGCATTCACATTTTAAGGAAGGAAAAAACTATTAAAATTGTAATACTCAATTAATACTGATAACAAAAGATGAATACAAGTCATGTTTGACTTTTGCAGCTACAAGAGGTGGTCAGAGTGGTTTCTGTCAGTATCCAGACACTTCTGATTATGGGAAAACTAGATGTAATACATAGATAACATCTCTTAAAAATGTGTATACATTTTTTTGGCACGCCAGTATATAAGATAAGGATTAAACCCAAATTTGAGGGGTTAAGAAAAGCTTTCTAGAGGAAGTAACATCTCAGCTTAAACTTTAATGTTAAGCAGGAAGAAACTAGAAGAGGAAGGCAGAAAGCTTGTTTAGGGCAGGAGAGCTTGGTGAGACTTGAGAAATGAAAGCACTTCAGAAGCAGAGTATGAATGGGAAGAGCTGAAGTGGACATGATGAGCAGAGGCTAAGGTCAGAAGAAACTTGAAACCAGTGCAAAGGAGTTTGGAATTTATCCTTAGAGTTTCATTAAAATAGTAATTAAGTGAATAATGAGGCACAGGGTGATCTGCCACTGAAAACTTTTACGTGATGGAGCTATGTAATCAGACTTGGTGTTTTAGAATACATTCACTGGTTGTAGTGTGGAAAACAGATGGAGCAGACTCCAAGCTAGAGACAGGCAGACTGCAGCAGCTGAGTAGCAAAGAGGTGACTGTGGGGACGGGAGGATGTGGGCTGACTCAGGAAAGCATCGTGAAAAAAAATGTCTAGATCTTGATAATTAGTTGGATACGAAGGTCACAAGAGACCAAGGAGTTCAAGGTGATTCCCAGGTTTTGATCTTAATGGGTAGTATGGTGCCACTTATGGAGCAAGAGGACAAGGATGAGGTAGAAATGTAAGTTCAGTCTCAGGCATGTTAGGTACCTGTGAAATAATAAAAAATGCTTAAATAGCTGTAGTATAGAAATGTCCAGATCTCAACTTCCTCATACTCATTCTGAAAGCTGACTTACCTACCAACTCTGACATCCACCAATTATTCTTGCCTTTCACATTGCCCATCTTCACTTTACAAAAGAAAGGAATACTCTCTCCTCTGCTAAATCATATTTTGGTGCATTGCTCCAGGAGATAAAAACCTTTGGGGTATCAAAATGAGGAACAAATCTAGAATTCTATTTTCTTGAGGGAAAGTCTCTTGAAAGTAAAGACAAAAAAGATTTAGAAAGAAGTACTCAAGAGTACCTTGTTTTATCCAGGGGACAAACTCAAGACAAGAATCTGTCTATCCATCCATGCCTGTATTATCCATCTGTCCACCACCTATACTTAACAATCAATCATCCATTTATCAATCCATTAACTTATAGAATACAGAGGTGTTAGATGCATGGCTGTATGAATTTTAAACAGAAATCATACTGTTTCTGATGAAAAGTAACTCTGATTTGGCTGATTAGTTTCACAATGAGGCCTGATTATCTGAAGGACATGTTCTATAAATTGAGCTAAAACTACAGTTTCAAGATTTGGGTAAAAATATATTTAATGTACATATATTATATAATATAAGCCATAAAGCACATTCTTTGAAACAATTTCACTTCACGTGTTAAAAACTTTTAGATTCCAATTTTTAAATGACTGAGAGAGTTTCTCAAAACTTGTTTGGGAGCATGAGAACAAAAAAGTTTGGACAAGTACTTTGCCTATTGCTTTAGCTACTTCCTTATAAGTATCCCATTTACTGCCTCCCATTGCATTTCACTCATACCTGCCTAGAAAATACCCACCATATCAACTATTCTTTTGCCTAAGCTGAAGTCTTGTGCACTGCTTGAAAAGAAATCACATAATCATATGGGTGCCACTATAATTTCATGGCTTTCAACTTGTACTGGAGTCCTTGATGCTGTTTGGTAATTCATCTGTGCTTTATAACTTTCTTCTATTTCCCGTAGCTGCCATTTCAAATACTTTTAAGCACTTCGAGCCTCCAATTCCCTTCACCTCCTACCATCACTTTTAGCTAGTCAACATGCTTTCTCTTGCCTAAATCCAGCCTCACCCACACCCTCATGCCAATACAAGTGTTCTTTAGACCCTCTTGCTTTCTCAGAAATCTTTTTTCTTTTAATTATCCAACCCCAATTCCACCCCTCTACTTGATCTGCGTTTGAACTCGATCTTCCTAGCTGCATTTGAACGTACTCCGGTCTCACACATTAAAACATACACACACACACACACACACACACACACACACACACACACACACACACAATCTACAATAATAGCAACAAGAACCAGAAAACAAAGCAAAAAATATGTATTTCCCTGGATCCCACATCTGAATCATCTCATTGCTCTGTTCTCCACACATTCCAGCTTTCTTAAATTGATGAGTACCCTTGTGCTCTTCCCCTTGCTCTTAATAGTGTGGTTTCTGCCCTCACCACCCCAAGGAAGCTGCTGGCTCCAAGGTTACTGACATTCGCTCATAGCAAAGTCTTCTTTGACATGACAGCCTGGCCTCTGCTGAACATTCCTTTCTCCAAACATTTTATTACCTCAGCTTCCTTGGCACCACACACTATCTTTTTAAAATTTTCCATAAGGACTTTATTATATTTATAGGTAACATATATGTCACACCCACAATCTCTTGAAATATGTCCTATATGGTCACCGGTTCTCTGTCTCCCTGGCCAATCCACCTTCCTCTGTACATTTGTTAAAAACCAGTGTCTCTAATGATCATGCTATAAAACTGTAAATAGTCACCCTGGGCAACTGGATCAATTTCCATCATTTCCATTTCCACCCTTAGGCTTGTGACTCCCATACATGCTTCTTTCATTCAGATCTTTTTCCTGAGCTTGAGTCTTTGGAAGACATTGGGAAGTCTCCATCTGAAGGACATTTGGGTCAAAGCTAGGTCAGAGTAAAGAATAAGGGTGGGAGGATGTAAAAAGGAAGGGACAAGGAGCTTGAGATTTAGTTAGCAGTTGTAATGCTGTATATTTAAGCTTTATGTTTTTGTTTGTTTGACACTCAAAGATTCTGCATTGATTTCTATTGAAAATGGAAAATGTTAGGGCAGATTCCGGGCTTGGTCTCAGTCTGAAACAGTGCAAAGAGACTGGGCTTTGGAACCAACACATAGTGATTTGAATCCTTGCTCTGCCAAATACTCACTGTAGCTATAGGCAAGCCAGGTATCTTTTTCTGTGCTCCATATTTCTCAATTGTAAAATAATAATAATAATAATAATACTTACAGATTGTTATAAGAGTTAGGGATAACTGGTTCTTTTATTTAACAAATTTATTTATTGAGTGCCTACTAAGTGCCAGGCACTATTCAAAGAGGTAATAAGTTCAGTATGCCTCACACAGTGTTTGTAACATAAGAATAGGCCAATCAATGATAACTAAAAGGGATGTGTTTGGGGATGTGACAACTGTATTGTTCTTCTATGACACAAGGATAGTAATTATTGGGTTAAAACTGAAGGATACTTGCAAATATTCAGTGTTTTTTTTTTTTGAAACTCATAAGGCTTTTAGGCATAATCTTACTTTTTTCTCTCTCTCACTTTTATCAACATAATCCTAGTCAAGTCATGAGAAGAACATTAGACAGACCCAAATTGAGGTCTGTACTAGTCAATACCTGACCAATACTCCTCAAAAATGTCAAGGTTATGAAAAACAAGAAAAGAACTGTCACAGCCCAGAGGAGACTAAAAAAACCATATGATTAAATGTAATATGGTATCCTGGATGGCATCTGGGAGCAGAGAAAGGATATTAGTGAAAGAGCTGAATAAAGTATAGAGTTTAGCTTTAAAGTAACTAAAACTGGTAGAATCTGCAAAGTATCAAAGAAATATATAATGCAAATGAACTAAATATATAATACAAATGAAAGTGAAGTTCAAATATATATTTAATTGACCATATCTTAAATGATGATGTTTTGGTCATGCACTAATTTGATAAAATATCGGAAAAGTAAACTTTATTATCACTATGTTTAAAAAAATAAAAAAAATAAAAATATGACTTTCATGCGAGTTGAGGTGAATACTTGTCAAAGATTTTATCCCACTTGTTATTTGGTGAAGAAAATCAGTATGAAGGTAAAGCTGATTTCAAAAGCATTTGAGGAACAAAGATATTATATTATATACATATATCTTTGTGTGTGTGTGTGTGTGTGTGTATGTGTATATATCCCATATAGTTTGTTAGGAAAGACATTGAAAGTATGTTAGAATAAGAGAACTCGGTTATATATAACATTGATTAGTGGCTCATAGGACAGCAAAAATAGCAACCTTTAAGGTGATCTTTTCTATTTGACAGAAATCTACAACCTAACATATAATTTCACAAAGTCTAGTCTTTAATCAAATAGGAAATATAAAAGTCAAACATGAGTAATTAGATAAACAGTTCTACAGTTTAATATTACAGTTCTAATATACCAGTAGGACATTGAAAGGTTTTATTCTGTCCTTCTGCTCTTTTCGAGATTTGGACTTAAAAAAAAAAACTGACACCCAATTATTGTACTTAGCATAGCAGAAATTATTATATATATATATTTCTTACAAATTTTAAGACTTTCTAAAATGTGTAGATGTATATGTGTATTATTATACTTTCAATTAGCACTCCTAAATTTAGACAGACTTTGGATAATGCCAATATTTTAAATATAGAATGTAGGTTAAGAGAGACAAAGGAACATTTTTGCTAAGAAAAGAAATCAGGAAAGGGCGAGAAAAAAAGCTTATTGTGATACTTTTGGGGCAATCCTATTAATCTCAGAAACCATTTCTCTATAACCAATTACATGAATTGTAAATCCCATAATGCATAATATGAAATAATAGTAAACACACGACTATTGTCAATTTTGTAAGATGTTTGCTGAGAAATAGCCACACTTATTATTGGAGCAACCTTGTAGTTGGAGCAGACATATTATGCCTCTCATTTTAAGAATAGAGAGTGTGAATTAGAAAGTAGTTCAGCAACAGGGCTAAGACTGTAAATCAATGCTGCTGTCTTGGCTCTAATCTATTGGACCTGACAGGCTAGAGATGGTTGTAAAAGCAGCCCCCAGTTTCTAGACGAGTTATGTTCCTAAGGATCATTTGTAGGTCAGTTGTTTTGAACTCGACACATTTTTCTATAGAAATTGCGTGATGAATGGAGGTTATATCTCCAGTTCAGTCTGCCAAAGCCTTTGACCCACAACGTATTTGTACTTCAGTGATACAGAGCCTCGTCACCATTTGTTTCTACTAGAGAATTAAATTAGTTCAGGGCTCTCACTTGGAATGTAGGAAGAAGAGTTTCCTATGCTCTGGCTACCCTCTTCTGCTTCAGCGCCCCTGCTGGGGATGGGGAACATTTCCAGCTTCCTACAGAGGATAGTAACTCTTCTATAGAGAATGGTGGTTGGGTACTCGGTTCAGAATCGCTGGAGAATGCTCTGACAAAGGTGTCTGTGCAGGACAGAGACTGGAACTTTAGGGTGATGGAACTGAGGAGGGGGTGCTGGCAGACTGGGTCACAGCCCATGTTGTATGTTGACGATAGTAGACAGTTCTAAAAGTGGAAGGCCTCAGCAGTGGGAGGGTAGTCTCCACCTCTTAGTTTGTGAAATAGCTTGTTCAGTGTGATCCACAGGGCAGGCACAGGTACAGTGGTGAGAAAGAACAAAGTTGCCTTTTGCTTTCTCCCTATTGAATTCAGCTTATTCAATAAACTGGTGGCATTTGTTTAAATCTCCTTGTGATTTTATAAAATGTATTGCCACTGAAATGGAAAATTAAACAATATTGAAAAACACAAAGAAAAACGTAAAAATAACACAAATCCCTTCATCCACAGATAAGCATTATTAGCTTAAAGGTTTCAATCAGAATTGGAAAATTATTTCAGAAATGACTCTAGAAGCTATTTCAGAAACTTCTCAGTAAGGGATCCAGGGATCCAAGCCTCAATAGTTAATAATTTTAATATTTTCTCCCTATAATTTTCCAGGATTAGGTTATGGTTCAGACTTTCTCCAGTCTTAATTTTTTTATCCAATATATTGGATTATGGAATTTTTTTCTCTTGGACTTTGCTGTTATTTTGTCACCTTTGTCCAAATTGATATATGAGAACTATGGAGAAAAAGGAAGAATCAATGGCAAAAAGTCTGAGCTAAATGTCACAAAATGCTGAGCAGTGAATGAAGCTATGTGCTTGTCTATCTGTGTCCTTGCCAACATTTGGATTTGCCAATTCTTTCAAAATTAACCCCATCTGATAAAGGGGAAATGTTTCTTGATCATCACTTAACTTTACTCATCTGTAAAATGGGAACGATGACAGTAGTTCTTACATTGGGCTAGTGAGATGGTTAATTGAGATAATACATGAGAAAACATTAGCCTAATGCTCAGAACACGGTAAACTCTCAGTAATTGTTAACTGTTCTTAATTTCTTGTGTGTCAAACAAATGCGTGAGCTCTGGCCCCTGCCAGAGCTTCAAATCTATACCCAGGATACTGAAAATGTATAGCTGTCCTTATTTGATCCACAACTTAAGGAAAAATTGAGGACACAGCAGGTTTGAAATGAGCAAAAATGAGCTGAGTAATTGCTCAATTTAAGTCTTATCTGCAGTAAAATGAACCGAGAGACTATAATGTAAATAATGTAACCTGTAAGCAGTGGCTTCTACGTAGTCAAAGGCACAATCAAGCCACTAGAATACAGCTGACAACATTTAAGGCCACCTATTTAGCTATGCTTATACTTTTACTGAGGAGTATGGAAAAATAGCTTAAAACCTTGCAAGGGAATAGAACATGAAGAACAGTTATCAACTGTCATTCATCTCAGCCTCTACTGAAAATCAACAACTCTTATGTAGAAGTCAAATGTAAATATTTGAAGCAATGTTTGAAGAAAATAGACCATAACAAGCTTTCAAACAGAGTTAGAGCTGTTGACCTGTCATTATTTAGCTCTTTCAAGCCAAGGCTTTGTAAGCTCAGCTCAGTACATTTAAATATTGGGCATAGTGATTTGTACATGGGGAATCTCAGCATTCCAGAGTTACTTATTTGAGCCTGGGAAGCAAAATCTCTGGTCTTAAAGGAACTATCTGACAGAAATGTGGAATTCTAGAATTCTAGAGTTTTAGAGATTTAATATTTTCTATAATATTCTCAATGATAATTTGAGCTCTGCTTAAATACTACTAAAGTTATGGTAGATGTTACAAGTGCTTGCTGAAACTTCTGATATTCGTCTTTTTCCAGGCACTTGGGGGTATTACATACCCCATCTCCTTGAAATTAGACACGGCTATGGGTTGCTTTTGCAATAAAATTTAAGTGGAAATGATGTGAATCACTTTCAGGCAGAAGCATTTAAGAGCCGATTTGTGGTTCAAGCTTCGTTTCCTTGCCATGGTGATCCCTGGAGACTTGTGTTTAAATGGCAGTGCCACAGGATGGTGGAGCCTCTGTCATCTTGAATCTCTGAGGGCTACACTGAGCAGGGCCTTTGGTGACCTGTGTTGGACAAGTGCTATGAATAAGAAACAAACTTTTGTTTGATATGCCCTTGAGATTTGGGGGTTCTTTGTTGCTGCAACACAGACTAGACTAACTTGATCAATATAGTACAAAACTTTGCTTTTATGTAAACTCCTTTTATAGCTGGATAGAAATATTATTACCTTATTTTAATGTTGTCTCTCATATTGAACTAAGATGTGACTCCATATAAGAGTAAAATTTAACCTTTTTCTGCCATCTGGAGCAGAAGAGTATTGTCACTTTTGTCCTTCAGCATAAAAATCTTTCAAATATCAGGTCACAAATATTACCTTCCCCATAAATCCTCTTTTTGCAAAGAAACCCTACTTTTCTCTGGACACATGGTTTCTTGGTCTTTCACTATCTTGGTTACTCATTTTGCCAATGTCCCATTAGCAAAATGTATAGAACACAATAAGATTCTTACAAAATTATATACGGCAGGAGAGATTATTATTTGGGTTTTCTGATGATGGATTATAGCTATTTATTAGAAATGCATTATTTTACAACATGTTTGGAGCTGACATTTTAAGTTGGGTCCCAGCACTGAGTTTAGTGCAGAAAGAGTTTATCCATCCTTAATCCCAGCTGGAGTATTGTAACATTTAGAAAGCAACATCATAAAAAAGTCCAACGGTTTATAAGGAGGTCCAGCTCTTGACAAAATAGGAGTCACGGAAACTATTCAGTGGAAGAATAATAAGGAAGCATTTGTGTTACAGAAAAATTATTCTGGAAAAACTGAAAGAATAATCACTAGATGAAACATATTTGGGAATGGGGTGAGACTAAAAGCAGGGAAATAATCAATCAACCAATCACAACCACTCAACACAATTTATTAATTGCCTAGTAACAAGGCACTGAACTACATGGTTTGGCCAATTGGTACAAAACAAATATCTGAAAACAGGAAGGAATAGATGGATAATAAAGATGGTCAACGGATTTGATGTCCCGATCAGATACTGTATGGATGTATAAATGAACAAACTGAAAGGACATGTAGCTGATATCTGGGAACAGGATTTTCAAAGTAGAGATTTAAAAAGGTACAGTTTCTAGTGATGACAAAGTCAAGTGAACAAAAAACTCATATAAAATAGTTTAAGAAGACAAATATAAATGTGCAGAAGTAGAGCTGCTTCAGAAACTTCAATCGACTTGGCTTCCCCCTTTTTTTTCCCTATTTCGTTAGTTCTTCTTTTCTTTATATGTTAGCTTTTTCCTTAGGCTGATTTTTCTCATGGTTTCAAGATAGCTACCAGCAGCAATGAAGAATCTATACTTCCCAGCTTGTCTTTGGTGAAAGAAAAAGTGGCCATCTCCTACAACCACTGAACAAAAATTCTGAACTTTGATAAGATTGTGCTTGAGTCAATCATTGTGAACAGGTAAAACCTACACAAATTCTGAAGATAGAACTATAGTCAGTTTATCAAAAAGCATATAAGATAAGCAGGGGATGAAAAACTAATTGGGGCATAATTAACAAGAGCAGAAGATCAAATGGATGCTGTGTAGGTAACTCACAAATGCCCATTATACGATGTACAGAAAAATGGGACCAGACTCGGAGATTTCTACAAGCAAATGGCGGTGGTAATTGTTGGTAAGGATCTCTGGGGAATAAAGGAGATAAAAATTCCTTACTTTTCAGTATATGATATCAGAGAGAATGAGCAACCTCCCTTTATATAAAGGATACAAGGGGAACCGTTCAGAGGAGAGCCCGCTTTTGGCTAAGGGAGAAAAGTAGAGGTACAATGAGAGAAAATGAGTTTTGAGAGGCCCCAGTAGAGCCTTGTGGTTTAGAAATGGGAGTGGAGAAGTGGTCATGCCAATTCATATGTGGAACATAGCAGGAGGAGAAGTCCTGGCTAGATATTTCAGTATCACCATCTGCAGATTGAGGGTTTCAAAATATTTGTCCTCAGAAGACAGTGGATGACAATTTATATTTTCATGACAGTAGAGAACAATTTATATTTTGGAAGAAAATGAGAAAAGGGTCAGAACAGTTTAGCGAGAGGAAGAAGATGGGAGAGGAGGCTCATTTATGAACTCTTTTCTGGTATTCTTCAGTTGAATGTGCTCTTTCTATTATGTAGGTAGTGATTTTCCAACTGATAAAAAATTTAGGTCATGCTGACGAAAAGCAGGTGTGTATTATGATCATTTTGAAAACTCTGGGTGAAGAGCCAATTTCGGGAACTTCAAATTCCAATGAACAACACTATGTTAGCATTCATAACCACTTACTATTTATCATTCACATTCTTGCATATTTGTTAGAGCTAGTTTCTCCTCCAATGGAACACTACAGGCACCTGCTACCTTTGGTCTTCAGATCACAAGAACACCTGCTCTTGGTCACTGCCCCTCTGTATGTTGGGGACCTGTAGCTCTTTCTTTCAATACAGCTGAGGAATGACATTAGGTTTGGATCTGCACGTTACCTTCTGGAAACTGGACACCCATCTCTACTTGGCTCTGTTTGGCCAAGATCTCAATGATGGAGCAGGTGGCTATGCCTGTGCCACTTCCCCAAGTTCCTCCCCCTTCACCTTTTAGCTGTCTTCACAGTGCTCTAGGTAGGTATCTCTAGGCTGCGGGCTGGAAGTGCTACCCTTCCTCATTCTGCATGCCCAGGAAGTGCTTATTGCTCTCTTCAACTTGGGCTTCCCTCTGTGCTCTTATTCTCATGATTGACACATGTATGTCCTCAAGCTTTCAGTAGATTCCCACGTTGTACCCTCTCACACTCTCATTCTTATGCTAGGTAAGTTAATGTAGTTTAACCATTATATCTGATTATTTTATTCAATAATATTCCAAATGTCTGCTTCCAACCTTCTATATTACTTTTTTTTCTTTTTAGTGCTTATCAGCTTCTGCCTTATGTGGTTGGTTGTAAGTCTGTACTGAGTTCATGAGTCTAACACAGTGTCTGTCATATCTTCACAATATAAGACACGCTTTACTATCTATACTTGAGAACATGGTTGTTTCCCCTGCCCCATATTGTTGCCCTGGATTCTCTACAGTATCAGTAAAGTGCCTTGGGTATGACCATCATTCAATAGTTGATGATACAAATTTATTTGTGGACAAATGCATATCTGATATTAAATTAGGGATAATTACATCTAGCTTACTTTTAAGTAATTTAAAAAAATTAGTTACATTATTAAGTCAAGTATTTCACATCTCATTACTTCTAAGAGCAAAGTAGCATATTTTTTACTTTGTATTGATTTCTGTAGCAGGGAGAAAATTTGTAGCAGGGATGCTCCTGGTTGTCTTCCTGTGGTCATAACAAAAGTCGCTAGGTATCAAGCACTTATCTATTAAGGCTGGATTCTTTCTCAGAATCCTTCTCAACCCTGTAGTATTGATAGTTTTTGCTTGATTACCTATTTAATCCTAGAAACAGTGAAGCATAAATATTGAACATTTAAATAGTTCACCATACCAAGTGAGAATATTATAGATAAAATGAGAGTCCTGACTTAAAATTTTAAAAGCTCCTCTATATTCAAGTGGTAGAGTTCTTGTGGGAGTATTGAATCCAGTGTGGTCTATGATGTGCATGAGAAAATAATCAGGGAAGACTAAGAGAGTGGTTTTTTAAGAAAATCATAAGTTGGTTGAATCCTGAAATATTACAAGGACCATGTAAATAGTCCTCAACTGCAGAGATGGAATATACCCAGATTTAGAGAAAATGCTCTAATTCGTATATGTCATGAAAATTTCAGAAAAGACAACTCTACAGGGGAGGTGGTTTTTCTAGTAGATTCTTCTAGAAATATGTTATAAACAATAGTGTTGGAAGTTTTACTGTGTGATGCAGTTGAACTCCTTAGTTTTTTTAAAGAGCTGCTGACTTTTCTCTCAGTCAAATATAATATTCCTAAATCTGTATTTTATTATCCTTCATATTAAAAAAAGGATAATGTTACTATTAACACAAAGGCTATTAATCTAATGGAACATTTTTTTTAGTTTTACAAGGCTGTCTATGTAAGCAATCATTAATCTTTGGAATGTTGAGATAAAAGCCTTAGAAATATTCAGTGATTAATTTTTAAAGATACCACAAAAATGAGTTCTAATGACAGAAAACCCATAAAACGAAGTTTTGAAATCTTTTTCATGTTAGGTATATGAAAAAGAAGAATTTGGATCAAATATTTTTTCATTCTTAGTTGTTTGTTCACATTCTAATTACTGACCTAAATTTATAGATGTCTTAACAATAGTCAATCTTCTAAGCTAGGAAAATATTTCCTATGAAAACAAAGAGTAAATATTTTATTGGAAGAAGTTTTTGTTCTAACTTTTACTACTAGAGAAATATACTATTACTATGGGCATGTTTAAACAGGCCTATTAAAAGTTCAGATTTTTCAAAGATTTACTAAAATATTAATTTAAGGTTAAGATGAGTATAATATAGACTTTTACCTTAGAGCAAATGCTAAGAAAGTGCCTAACATTAAGAAATTTAATCCCAGAAATAGTGAAGCATAAAATTGAAGATATGACAATAGGAACTGATGTGTTAAAATGGTCAAATCAATAAAGGTTAATATCAAAGAACTACACATTCTGATGAATTCTCATGACCAGGCAGATTGATTGATGTTTCATTTCTTTATCATTTCATTTATTTTCAAGGTTCTGAAATTAAACTGTATGCTTCAACTGATGAAAATTATATTAACTTTGCAAGATATGAAATTCACAGCTCTTTTATTTGGAGTATTGAGAAAGAAATTCTATGACTTCAAAGTAAATCTACTTCATTTTCATTTGGTCTTTTAAAAGATTTAAAATTCTATGAATAGCTAAACAGAGTAAAAATATTTTAAGGAAACTGTATGTTTTTATTTTTAAATGTATGCTATGCTAACTTTTAGATCAAAGAAAAAATTATTGACATTTGTTCATCTAGCAATTTGCTTCTAAACGTATTCCCAATTATTGTAGAACATGTGGCAATATATTAACCTTTATCAGACCTTTTTATTAAAATAGAATTGATGAAATTTAGTTTAATATAATCAGAAAACCTAGCAGAAATCCCTAGTACCCTCTTATATCTTCTTGCTCAAGGAAGAAAGTTAATGAGGAAAATGTGATGAGGTATTTGAAGAGCAAAATCATTCATGAAGCTTATTTAATTTTTGAGAGTGATATTTAAATATATTTATTACAAAAGGAAATCACAAATAATTCATAGAAGATTAAAATTGAGTATCACTATTGTGGTATACAGAATGATGGATTTCTTTTTAAAAATATTATTTTTATTTTAAAGATGTGGGGTACAATTCAGGGTTAGGTATGTTAAGTGGGCATCATACAGGTGAAGTTTGGGTACCCCTTACTGATGTTATGTGTCCCCCTCTTCCCATGGCAGTGTCCTACCACTGCCAGTCCCTTTCTCATAGTATTATGATAAAAGTTCAGGGTCACTTATGAGGCGCACATGTAATACCCAGATCTTTGTTTCTATGATAGATCACTGAGTATTATAGACTCTAAATCCATCCAAGTTGCTGCAAAGTCCATAATTTTGTTTTTTTTAATGTCTGTGTAATATTCCATTGTGTATATGTACCACATTTTCTTTATCCAGTCCACTTTCGATGGGCAGCATGGTTGGTTCCATGTTTTTGCTATTGTGAATAATGCTGCAATAAGCATGAGTGTGCAGGTATCTTTTTTATAGAGTAATTTGAGTTCCTCCGGGTATATTCTCAGAAGGGGGAATTGTTGGGTCATATGGAAGGTCAAATTTTAGATCTTTTAGAAATTGCCACACTGTTTTTCATAGAGGTTGTACCAGTTTACACTCTTACCTACAGTAAAAGAAAAAAAAGCAGGAGATATCACACTTCCAGACATCAAGCTTTACTGTAACCTGTCATAGTCAAAACCTCGATTTCTCAATCAACTCATCTTTGACAAAGCCTCCATCAACAACCAGTGGGGAGAGGAGAACCTATTCAGTAAATGATGCTGGTAAAACTGGCTGACCACATGCAGAAAATTAAAAAAAGACCCCTACCTATCACCATACACAAAAATCAACTCTAAATAGATCAAAGACCTAAATATAAACCTCAAACTATAAGAATCCGAGAAGAAAACATATAGGTAACACCCTTACGGAAATTAGAATAGGCAACCAATTCCTGATCAACTCTACAAGCAAATGCCATAAAAGATAAGATAGACAAGTGGGACCTCATCAAACTGAAAAGCTTCTGCAAAGCAAAAGAAACCATCAAGAGAGTGGGGAGACAGTGCACAGAATGGGAAAAAATATTTGCCAACTATATATCTGACAAAGGCCTAACATCCAGAATCTACAAGGAACTCAAAAGTGCCAAAAGGAAGAAAACAAACAGTCCTATTAAAAAGTTGGCAAAAGTTATGAATAGACACGACTCAGAAGAAGACATATGAGCAGCCAACAGATATATTAAAAAGTGCTCAGACTCACTAATCATCAAAGAAATACAAATTAAAACCCCACTGAGCTACCACCCAACTCCAGCTAGGATGTCCATCATCGTTAACTCAAAAAACAACAGGTGCTGGGGAAGATGTAGGGAAAACAGAATGATGGCTTTCTAGAGACCATATCTTAATCCTGAAAATGTCAGAATATATTGCATTATAAGGCAAAAGGTAATTAGATTTCAGATGGAATTAAATTTGTCAACCAGGTGACCTTAAAATAGAGATATTATTCTGGATTATCCACGTGGGCCCAATGGACTCATGAAGGTCCTTAGATGTGCAAGAGAGGGAAGAGTCACTGGCAGAGTAAATGCAATGTGAGTAAGATCTGAATGCCCTTTGCTACTTTGAAGGTGGAAGGGGGACAGGAACCAAGAAATTCAAGTGGCTTGTAGAAGTGAAGAAAAGCAAGGAAATAAATTCTGCCTCCAGGAACAAATGCAGCCTTGCCGACACCTTCATTTTAGGCCAGTGAGACCCTTTTCAGACATTTGCCTCCAGGACAGCATGATTATTGATTTGTGCAATTTAGGGCCATTAGATTTGTGGTAATTTGTTACAACAATGACAGGAAACTGACACAATTTTAGGCATATATTTTCTGAAAATCTTAAGATTAAAATTTTGAGATCAATTGAAGGAGAGGTATTTAGCAATATAGTAGTAGCCACAGTTACTATTATTCACAGTAGCCACTCTGTTAGAGTTTATATAAAGTTCCTTTATGTGCAACCTCTCATGGGTCTTTAACTATAACTCAGGCAGCTAGAAGTGGCCACATTGATGCATATTAATCGCAAAGGAGACCAAGTTTCTGAGATGATGTGGCACAGAAAGAAATGGGTGTTCAGTTCCTGGACTTTCCTTGATGAATCCTGGTCTCTTTGGCCTGTGTGCTGGTACGCAGCACTGGTAGGCACAGAAACTTGTAACAAACATGAAGCTTGTTTCTATTTCCAAGGGCTCAATTACAGGTCAGAGGGTTGGCAGCTATTTGAGTTTCAAACCAATCTTAAAAGTTATGAATGTCTTTGAATCTGTTCTCCATAAATCTTCTAGGGTTTTGTTTGTAGGTAGGTGACTACAAGGAAATTACAGTTTCTTGTGAGTTTCTATTATGACCTTGAAAAAATGATGAACAACTTTATTTATTTCTGTGCTAAGAAAAGCGAGTACTTGTTCAGTTGCTAGGAAAATTGGGAGAATAAATGACTCTTCTTGGTGTGGTTTAAGTTTTTTCAAGTTTCAATTTATTTGTATAATTTATTTTATTTTAAATTTAATATTACTGAACTAATTCCATTCTTAACTTATACTTTATATCAGTTATGTAGTAACAAGTTATAAACGATTGCTAAAGATTGACAGTGTATAGAAGGAAAGGATTCTGCTGTAGAACTTGGTAAGCTATTGAGCCAATATTGTGTGGTAACTTAAGTGTGGGATGCTTGGATTCTGGATCACCCCCTTACTAGTCCTGTGACTTTGGACAAGCTGTTCATCTCTTTGTATTATAAATTTTTTCACCTGTAATATAGGGGCTATAGAAATTATTAACTTTTTGGATTTACATGAGAATTAATCGAGGTAATATATGGAAAGTACTTAAAATAGTGCTATATGTGTTAGTTATATGTTACTGTTTAAATTAATTACTATTAAAAGGGAAGAAAAACCTCCTTCAAAAACATCATTTTCTAACCTTGATATAATTAATCTATTTTATGGTTACCACTGTATCCAAGGCAAATATTTTTGCATCTGTCGTAAAGCCCAATAATTTGTTTTCTAAGAAATCAAAGATTTAGCCGGGCTCGGTGGCTCAGCCTGTAATCCTGCGCCTTTGGGAGGCTGAGGTGAGTGGATTGCCTGAGCCCGCAGGTTCGAGACCTGCCTGGGCAGCGAGACCTCATCTCTACAATAAATCAAAAATTAGCTGGGCGTGGTAGTGCGTGCCTGTAGTTCCAGCTACTTGGAAGACTGAGGTGGAAGGATTGCTGGAGCCCAGCAGGTCGAGGCTGCGGTGGCCAGGAGTGGCCACTGCACTCCAGTCTGGGTGACAGGGTGAGACTCCAACTCAACAAAAAAAAAAAAAAAAAAAGAAATCAAAGATTTTATCTTCAAATTATATAAGTTTGGGCAACATAGCTAGGCCTCATCTCTATTAAAAAAGAAATTAGCTAAATGTGGTGGTGCATGCTTGCAGTTCCTGCTACTTGGAAGGCTGAGAAGGGAGAATCCCTTCAACCCAGTAGTTTGAGGTTGTGGTATGCCATGATCATGCCACTGCACTCCAGTTTGGGTGACAGAGTGAAACCTTGACTCAAAAAAAAAAAAAAAGAAAAAGAAAAAGCAAAGGAGCTGTTTACATTAATAAAGATAACAGCCACATGGAATTTTAAAAATGTGATATGTAGAGCAAATTATCACTGATTTCTCTAATAAAACATTTTCCCCAATTTCTTTATTGTATACAGCATAAAGAGGAATAAACAAATTTCCCAAAGTTGCCAAAATCTTGGCATTTTTAGCTGAAAATGTCTAGTATAGTTTGTTTTATTAGTTTTCACCAAGTTATCTTTAACATTGATGACACTTCATAAGTACAAATAATCATTTTATGTAGTATGTGGCATTCTATGCACTCAAACAAAAAAAATGGAAAAAATCTGCAATGTAAAAATATAAGTAAAGCTAAATTTCTTATTAGAACAAAATATACAGTGCTTTTAAGACATATCAAATAATAAACACAAATAAAAATATTTGATTAAAGAAATGTTGCACTCTCAGGAAGGTCATAGTGGTTCTAAATAAATGGGATAAAAACCAACAATGAAATGGTGATTAATATTCAGTATTTTTGGTTATATATACCATTATTCATTGGAAAACTATAATTCTTAATTTTAGAATTATTAATTTCTTTGGGGGGAAATGGAGTCTTTTTTTGTTTCAACACTTGAATAGAGTCAATTTTATTTTGTTATTTTAAAAAAACTTTTAATTTTTTTATTTTAAAGATGTGGTGTACAATTCAGGGTTTGGTATACAAATGTTCATTATGTAGGTTCCCTTGTTGATGAGGTGGCCCCCGCTTCCCCAGGCCGATTCCCACTACTGCCAATCCTGCTTCCCCAGACCACTCCCGGGAGCTTCCTGCTACTGCCAATCCTTTTCTTATAGTATTACAGTAATTGTTCAAGGTCTGTTTATGAGCGAGAACATGTGCTACTCAGTTCTTTGTTTCTGTGAAAGATCATAGAGTCAATTTTAAAGACATTTTCCGCCATAAGATGACCATTCATGTCATGTAAACTGCAAAATGCCAATGGAATCTCCACTGTAAAGAATTTTCAGCATAGGAATTGCTGGTTTATTAAAATACATAAGAACCAGCAATAGGAAAATGAACACTGTCACCCTCATCTTTATTATGACTTCACTTTTGAATGTTAGTTTTTAACAAAGTATACATTTCAAGATTGGCAATTATTTTTTCTAAGCACTTTCACTAGTGATTTTGTTTTTCTGCTTCATAAGCCCTAGGGCATGTAGTTTATAGAACGAGGTCTTATATTGGTGATTTGGAATTCCTGCTGAGGGATTATATTGAGAACATGACAGATCCAGTTCTCAAACCAGGCTAGATCAGATCATATTTGAGATAAGTAGCTGACAAGGATTAGTATTCAGGATAAATAAAGTGCTACAAATCAATAAAGAAACAAATTGCAAAATGGGCACAGCACATACATAGAGATTTCACAGAGGAGAAAAACTGATGATTCAATAAACATTTGAAAAAATATTAAATCCCTTGGTAATCAGTGATATTCAAATGAGATACCATTTCACATATGTAACTGCCAAAAATTAAAGAGATTAATCTTGTGATTGATAATCATGCTAAGAAATGAGAATCCTTGAATACTGCTAATGGGGAGTATACATGGACAATAATAATTACTGGAGTATTTTTGTCAATAAAAAATTGTACCAGAGAAGTGGAATAGGCAAAGAAGCCTTTATTCAAAACTATGTAATAGAGGAGATAGATGGACCTCAACTCCACTGAAACAAATTGTGAGAAGAATTTTAAGCTTTGGAGTGAGCTGGTGGAAAAAGGTTCTGGAAGACTTTATGGGGGAGGTTGGTCAATGAGATCAGGCCATCTGGGTTTGTTAGCTGTCACTTATTGAAGTTAGGCTCTTACCCTCCCTCAGAAATTGGGATATGGTGCTGTCTTTTTTGATGATTACCTTTCAAAGGGCTGGCTCCTAGGTCATTGGGAAAGACATTCCTGGATTGTAAAACTGGCATTCTTGTGTTGTAAAACAAGAGGATTTTAAGAAGATCTACTTCTTTAAGTGACAGAGAAATAATTTGCAGTTATAGATTTCCTGAAGTAAATACTCTAAGAAAAGGGAAATAAAGAGTCTACAGCCGGGAAGAAACTTATTTAAAGTTGAGTCAAAATGAGGGGATTGTTAAGGCCATTTTGGTTGTTTTGAAGAAAAAATTTGGTAATATCTGATAGGGTTAAAGATGCATACAATCTAGGACCCAGACATTCTACTTCTAAGTATGCATACTCTAGCGAAATTATTGCACCCGTGCATCAGGAGGCATGTGCCTCAATATTCTCTGTAACATTACCTAATAGTAAAAGGTTGAGAAAAGAAGAAACATTCATCAATAGGAGAATGAATGAATGAATACATTACGGAGTATTTATATAATAAAATATCAATGCCAAGGGAAAATTACTAGCACAAAAATAAAATATATAGTATTATAAGCATTTACATAAAATGCGATATATTCATAAATAAAATTATGTATAGGAATGATACCCAATGTTTTGAAGCAGAGCCTTACTGTAGGGGAAGAGAGGAGAATAGGATTGAGGTGGTTTATGTAGACAGCTTCAACGTTCTCTACATCATTTTATTTCTTAAAAAATGATCTGAAGCAACTATGACCATAATTATAGATTTTTAAAAATATAAGATAATTTAAACTTCTGTAATTGAAAATAACCTAATACCTTCATGCTTGTTGAAGTTTAAACTTATTAAAATTTAAATTGTAGTCACTCTGTAGGAAATATACAATATTGATCTTTGTGTATATTTTAATGTAAATGATATCATGTATACCTATATTGATTTACTGTGGCTGCTGTAACAAATTACCACAAACTTGGTGGCTTAAAATAAGAGATATTTATTTATTTCCAGTTCTGGAGGCCAGAAGTTCAAAAACAGTATCACTGGACTGAAAGCAAGATGTCATCAGGACTTTGTTCCCTCTGAAGGTTCTATAGAAGAATGCATTTCTTGCCTCTTTCTTCTTCTGGTGACTGCTAATATTTCTTGGTTTGTGGCCACATTACTCCACTTCAAGAATTTCATCCTCATATCTTCCTTGGCTTTTTGTCCACACTGCTTTTTTTTTGTGTGTGTCTATGTCAAAATTTCCCTCTCCTCTCTCTTATAATGACACTTGTGACTATACTAAAGACTCACCCAGATAATTCAGGATAATCTATGTTTATAGGTAATATTTATGGATTTCAAGAATTAGGACCTGACAGATTTAGAACCATTATTCCCCCTATTGCAGTACCTACCATGAAACTTGCTTTTTTCTTTTTTAAATGTTATAGTGTAACTTATAGGTGTTTCCCCTCCATGTTGGCTAACATAGACCTTTCTCATAAACAGTGCCATTGCTATATAGTATACCCATGCCCTAGGATGGGTATTATGTATTTTGTTTTCAGTTCCTAAGTTGATATGCAGTGTTTTTTGTTTTTTGGGGTTTTTTTTTTTTGCACTATTATAAACATGTGGCAATGCCTGGTGAAGGTGCTGGAGTGATACATGCTAATAGACAACTTTTGTTACTTCCCAGGGGTAGGAAATGAGGACTAGGGTGGTGATCAAAGGGAACTTACATCTATCTATATTGTTTCAATTTTTAAAAATAAAGAAGTGCAATTATTTGTTTACTTAAAATCATTAAATAACAGATAATAAATTATTAAATATAGTTGGGTTTTTGGTACATTACTCATTTGAATTTTCAATATCAATGTTTATGAATTATCTGTTAGTCTTAAATTCTAAATGCTGAGTGTTTTGGTTTTTTTTTTTTTGCTGAAGGATCAAAGCCCAAAACAAAAAAACACACAAAAATAAAAGAGATAGCTTACTTGAATTTCTGAAATTATTAAAAAGCACAGGGATCCCATTTCTGGCAAAGCACTACTTAAATTGAAGTCACTAAATTTCAACCATAATAATAGGCCGTATAAGATTATTTTGCTAAACCATTATGATTTTGATGCTATTAATATTAATCTCTTAAGTTGGACTATGGCAAATATCAATAAAAATGTGAAGACTGGTTGCTTTGAGAGAAATGACTTAACTGAAACATAATTCAACTAAAGACTGGTTATCATTGCTGAAAGTGTTAAATTCATAATTATAGCTTTATACTTTGTATTAATATCTACATACATTTACTTTTCATCAAACTAGATTATAAATAGTTCAAGCACAAAATCTAAGATTAAGTCATGCTTGTTTACTTAAACTAAATAAATATTTCAAATGAATGAGTGAAAAAATTGAGAAAACTAGCATCTAAGAATTTCTAAGATGGGAATACTATCAGAAGCTGTGTTCATACTGAATGTTTATTAACCAGAGAACTTTCCTAGCAAGAAATGCTCTCAGCACAAACTTTCTGAGAAGTTCTATTTGAGAATAGGCAGGCATGACAAGTTTAGAACTTGAGAATAGGCTTATAAGTAATCGATACACATAAGTTGTGATCACACATAAGTACACTGTATTTTCCAGGCTCATGAAGATATTTACCCCTTCTGGGTAAATTGACTTGGTCTCTTAAATCAATACCAGAATTCAGATCACATGTCTGGAATACTGTATTATCTTTCTGCCCGAGTAAGGAATCTCTCCCACTAAATTACGCTTGAGTATGTTTTAGCATTTCAGTAGTAGATCAAGGCAGTCATCTTTTGATGTGTGTGTGTGTGTGTGTGTGTGTGTGTGTGTGTGTGTGTGTGTGTGTGTTTGTGGGCATATCTAAGGTCTCCCTTTTTACATCATAATTATAGTTATACTAATTTTCAGTAATGATATAGCAGAATTAAATAATAAAAATGTATTATTGAAATAAAATTATTGATATGAAAAATTTTTAAGTGGAAAGCTACTTTTAAATTAAATGATGTGTGAATTTGAAATAAATTAGATAAGTTCCAATAACATAAGAAATAAAACCTATTTGAAGAGATTATAATTTTTTTCACTGCAACTCCTTGACTTCTTACCAAAAGCAGAGCTTTTTTTCTTTTTAATATAGAAACGCACACACCAGGGTTATTTTAGTTTGATTTTATTTTTATTACATGGGATTACTTTATTCAATTATGAGATCAAGAATATACCACCAAATCATTTTCACTCATTCTTTTAAAGAGAGATGGTGCTTCAATTCCTCAACAAGATTCTCCAAATAATTTATTCCACTCAAGAGAATTTATTGAGCACTCACTATATTCAAGGGGAAAGGACTAGGTGACAGAAAAGAGGATAAAGTAGAAGACATTGTTTTTATCTACAAGAGTTTACAACCTAGTTATGGAAATAATATAGATACCGATTGGAATGTGGCTGGGTGTGGCCCAGAGCCTTCAGAAGAGGCTGAACAGGAGTTTGATGAAATCAAACCCTTTCATCCTTTCAAGTTGAGTAAATTGTTAAGCATGTGAGGAAGAGAAAGACCATTCTTAGGGCAATAATTGTCTGTTGGTGGGTGGGTCATGGTACATGGGAACTTGATGCATTGAGGTCCTTTATTGAATACCCTAAGTTCCGGAGAATTCCCAGAGGCAAGAGGATTAAGAAGAGGCACCAGCCCAAAGAGCTGTGTTTTCTGATTCTAGGGCAATACCTGCTTCTCTCTGTACTAGATTTGTGTTTTGTTCTCTCAATGGGTGGAAAAGGATTTCAGTTTATATTTGTCCTTAGGGAGAGAAGGATTTGAGCAGATCCTGATTACCACAGTATTAGGGAATTTTAGCCCTCACCCCAAGCACAGATATTATATAACTAGGCTGCAAACCCTGGATTAGAAAATTTGCTCCTTCTGAGAGCTGCTATCTTTAGGGAGGATTTTTTGGAAAGCACATTAACTTAATTTGGTGCTTCTTTTTTAGAGATAACTAGAAAATGTTTCAATATTACACTTTGTTCAATTCAAGCTGTCCCTGGTTTCACCAATCATAGATAAGATTAAAAAGCAACAATTCAAAAATTTCTAGCTCTGTTCTTACCACAGTCACTTGCTAATTTAGGGCCTCTAGCTTTTTGAAAGTTCTCTTTTGAGTAAGATGACTATCATGGTTAATGAAAAATATAGTCAAAATTTATGCTTGCTATACCAGTGTCTTGTATGTGTCCCAGATTTCTAATTTTTTTCAAAGTATTATTATGAATACTTGCATTAGAATATATTTTACAGATGTGGTAGACACCCTCTTGTGTACTCACTTGCTGTCTTGATCTTTTCTGGTAATGTGTGAGACCCACATGAAATGTATAGAGTTCTCACTTTAATACACATTTACATCTGAGAGCACAGTCAGTGATAATTCTCTTTTCTCAGCCCTTTGTAAACTCAATGTAACAACACCTCTCTTTCAAGAACAATGTGCAGAGCTGATAAAATCAAATATATAGGAGAGGTTTTTTTCCTTTGAGACAGTGGTTATAAATATATTTGACACCGTTGTATCAACTCGCTCCCTCCTGGCCTGTAATTTTTTTTTTTCAAACAGGAAGATTCTATATTTATCCTACATAAGCAAGAAAGAAACTGAACAAACTAAACAATAGCTCAAATGTTGTATATAATTTAATCCTGAAATTTTATAGTTATACTTTGAGCTGTCTTAATTTATGGGAAGAATATTTTGATAGAACTTTGATGTTTAATTAGATAAATTTATATTCTTAAAAAAAATTTTTTTTTAAGGCAGTGTCTCACTCTGTCATCCAGACTGGAGTGCAGTGGCAAGATCACAACTCACTACAGTCTCGAACTCCTGGGCTCAGGCAATTCAGTCTCCCTAGTAGCTGGGACTAAAGGTGTACACCACCACGCCCAGCTAATTTTTTAATTTTTTTGTAAAGACAAGGTCTCACTATGTTGCCTAGACTGGTCTTGAACTCCTAGGCTCAAGCAGTTCTCCTTCCTCAGTCTCCCAAAGTGCTGAGGTTACAGGCATGAGCCATTGTGCCTGGCCAAATTGATATTTTTTTATTGGAATGAGATAAAGGGAGAAAGCTTATGATTTTGCAGCATCCATAACTAATGAACTTTTCACAAGAATCATAAATAAAGAAAATCTTTCCTTGTAAGTTATTTGAGAGGAAAGGGTTCCAATGGAGACAAAAAACATTAGAATAGTTGAGATGAGATATTTAAACACTACAATATTAGCCTCAAAATTAGAATTGAGACTATTCTGTATCTAGAATAATATTTTTTTCTCTGAATTGTCTAAGTAACTCAGTATCTGTGGAGAAAGTATCCTCTCAGTTCTATCTCTCTTTTCTGTCAAAAAGGCTATCTTCTCTTTTTATAGAAAAGAGTCAATTTTAGGTCTCTATACATCTATTATATATCAATAAATAAAAATGTAAAAAAATAAAATATGTTAAAAATTTAGGTCTCAATCATTTCAAATTTACTAATCAAAAATGCAATTTTAATGTATCTGTATGAATGTTATAGCTTTTAAGAAAAAATTTTCTATTAAAAATAGTTTTTGGGGAGGAGGTGGGGGCTAGATGGTGACAGAACCAGTGGGAACATGAAAGACTCTGCAAAGGTGAGTGTTCATAAAGACAGTCTGCATGAGTGGGTACATGCAGCTGAGTGAGTGAAAGTCTGTCTACAGAGAGACTCGGGATGAAGCATCCTGGACTCCTCTGTGGAGGCGACTGCAGCCCACCACTACCCTGAGATCAGAGCCCCCAGCATGCAGGATCGCCAGTCATTCTCAGGGGTCTCTTGGGAGGAGGCAGCTACTCCTTAGTGCCTGACACTTGGCCCACGCCACCACCTGTGGCAGCGGACCGGGCACTGGCAGAGGGAACCATGGAGAGGGCATGGCAAGGAAATCTGGAACTGAGTCCCACCGCTGGTGAGGGGACTCTGACTGCTGCCATCTTCTCTGTCCCAGGTCAGACAGAGACCTGCGTTGGCCCTCACGGCTCTGTTCAGCCTCCAATCTGGGACCCATAGGTGATCTCCACACTCCTCTGGGATCGACCATGGCTGACACAGAGAGGAAACTTCAGGAGGGGACATAGGGAGATGGATACCCCACCCCTATGCTCATGACAAATCTGATCTGAGCGGGGACTTGGCGGCAGCAGAAGCAGTGGTCGAGGAGTTGAGTGAGTCTGGATCTGATTCATGCTCCTCCTACAGCAGTTGGTGGAATGTATTACTCACGCTAAGAGCAACCCCATTTGCTTGTGCTGAGAGCAGAGGGGAGGGCTTGAAGACTGGAGCCTGCCAGCTACTGTGGCAGCAGCTAGAAATGGCCCCGATGCTTGGGAAAGGAACCTGAGTTCCAGAAATGGTCACAGAGGGAGCTCTTTTTTCTCTGTTTTTGTTTGTCTTTATACTTGTTTTTGATATTTTGGTGGTTTTTAACTTCTGTTTGGGTATTTTTGAGGGCAAGTACATCACCCATTTAAAAAAAAATTTGTATATTTTTGTTTGTTTCATTGTTTATTTGTTAGTTGGTGTGTCTGTCTTTTTTCTTCTCCTCTCCATCTTTTTTTCATCTCCCTTCTTCGTTTTTCTTTTCTTTTCCTTATCTCATTTTGGCTTTCAGGGGGCATATAAACACCCCCACCACATGGACAGATTGTAAGGTGGTGGGAAGTGGGTTCCAGGTGACCCACACACCTGTCAGCGGGTACTGTGATCTGCAGATAGCTTCTGAACCACAGCTCCCCCCATCACACCTTAATCAAACCTCAAAACTGCAAAAAGCACCACCTTCTCCACCCTCAGTCCAGCTTCAAAACTGAACAAATTCAGAGGCTGTACATAAGGAAGAATAGGGAATTGAGCAAACAGAAGTGAAAGCTATCCCCCCATTACTGAGCAACAGAATTAAAAAAGGGTGGGGAAGAAAGGGGGAAGAAAACCATCATAAATGAAGAAGAATCAAAGGAAGAACAGAGGTCCCATATAGACTTCTGGGAAGATAGCACCAGAGAATACAGACTTCAGAATTCAAATGATGAAGAGCCAGAATGACTAGTCTCAAACCACAAACCCAGATACCAGGATATTAGTAGAGAGAATGAATAGAAATGAGGAGAGACAGAGAAAAGAATGAAGGAGTTGATAACTGATATGACAGCAATAAAGAATACAGCAAATGAAATAAATAACAAACTGGCAAGCATGGAAAACAGAATTAAGCAGAAGAAAGAATATCAGAACTTGAGGACCAAAATATGGAACTAACTCAAACTATTAAAAACATAGAAAAGACACTTAAAAGACAGCACAAAGACTCCGAGATGTGTGATTACATCAAGAGGTGAAACCTACAATTAATTGGTATTCCTGAGGCAGATAGAGAAATAGAGACCACCCTGAAATAAATATGCCATGAAATTATCCAAGAAAACTTCTCTTATCTCATTGATGTGACCATTCAAACACAAAAGAGTCAGAGAACTTCTGCAAGACATCAGATGAGAAGGCCAACTCCTAGACACATAGTAATTTGCCTACACAAAGTAGGTTTAAAAGAAAAATTTTTAAGGGCAGCAAGAGAGAAAGGTCAGACTACTTTAATGGGGAAGACCAATTCGAATAGCAGAAGACTTATCCACAGAAACACTACAGTCTAGAAGAGACTGGAGTCCAGTCCTCAAAGTTCTCAAAGATAATTCCAGCCAAGAATTTCCTGTCCAGCTAAGTTAAGCTTCATCAGTGATGGAAAATTCAAATCCTTCCCAGACATTCAATCCATAAGCATTTATGCTGCCTCCAGACCAGCTCTATAAGAATTGCTTAAGGAAACATTAAGCACAGAAGAAAGAAAAAAATAATGATCACGCTGTCTTCAAGAATTCAGGAAAAAGATTGAAAACACACACATATATCAGCCAAAGATCTAAAAGAAAACCAACAAACAAATAAACAAGCAAAAGCAACAAATCCTATAAGAGCCTCATGACAGGGAGAAACCCTCAAATCTCAATAATCAGCCGGAATGTGAATGGACTAAATGCACCACTGAAAGGACATAGATGGCACTGGTTAAAAAAAAACATGATGCAACAACATGCTGTCTCCAGGAGACTCATTTCACCAGAATGGACACTCACAGATTCAGAATAAGAGGTTGGAAAACAAATTTTCAGGAAAACGAACACAAAAGAAACCAGGAGTTTTGATCCCAGTATCAGACAAAATATTCTTTTTTTTTTTTTTTTTTTTTTTTTGGAGTCTCATTCTGTCACCCAGACTGGAGTGCAGTGGCTGCTCCCGGCCACTGCAGCCTTGGCCTGCTGGGCTCCAGTGATCTTCCACCTCAGCCTTCCGAGTAGCTGGAATTACAGGCACACACTACCATGCCCGGCTGATTTTTTGATGTATTGTAGAGATGAGGTCTCGCCAAGTTGGCATAAACAAATTTCATGAGATTGAAATACTGCCATGAACCTTCTCAGACCACAGTGCAATAAAAATAAATATCAACACCAACAAAACTACCCCCAAACCCACTAAGACATGTATATAAACAGCATGATGCCGAACAACTCATGGGTCAATATGGAAATCAAAGCAGATGTTAAAAGATTTCTGGAAACAAATGAAAATAAAGACATATCTTACCAAAACCTATGGGATGCCATGTAAACAATACTGAGAAGAGAATTCATGTTTTTACTAACACACATCAAGAAAGTGTTAACAGCCTAACAAATCACCTAAGGCAGCTGGAAAGACAAGACTACCAAAACCTTAACTTCAGCAGAAAAATCAAGATCCTCAAAGTTAAAGCCCAAATACAGGACATAGAAGACAAAAATATCATTAAAAAATCAATGAGGCCAGGCATGGTGTCTCAGCCTGTAAATTCAGCACTTTGGGAGGCCGAGGCAGATGGTTTGCCTGAGCCCACAGGTTTGAGACCAGACTGGGCAACTTGGCAAGACCTTGTCTCTACAATAAAAAATCAAAATTTAGCCATGTGTAGTAGTGCATGCCTGTAATTCCAGCTACTTGGAAGACTGAGGTGGAAAGATCACTGGAACCCAACAGGTCAACGCTGGGGTGGCCATGAGTGTGACACCACTCCAGCCTGGGTGACAGAGTGTGACTCCAATTAAAAAAAAAATCAATAAAACAGAAAGCTGGTTCTTTGCAAAGATATATAAGATTGATGGACCCCCTAACCAGACTGACCAAGAAAAAGAGAGAAAAAGCCCAGATAAGAACAAACAGAAATGCAAAAGATCAAATCGCAATGGACCCTGAAGAAATACAAAAAAATTATCAGAGATTACTCTGCAAACCTGTTTGGAAACAAACTCAAAACCCCAAATGAAATGGAGGACTTTCTTACATCACTCAACCTTGCAAGGTTGAAACAAGAAGAAATTGAAACATTAAATAGACCCAAAACAACCACAAAATCAACTCCATCATAAGAAAACTACCCACCCACACACAAAAAAAGGTCCTGGGCCAGACAGCTTTCCACTATTCAAAGCATTCCAAGCAAACAAGAAAGACAGAACTCTCCCCAAATTATTTTATGAAGCTAAAATCACACTGATACCCAAACAGGGTAAAGATCCAACAAAGAAAGAGAACTACAGGCCAATATCCTTGATAAACACAGATGCAAAAATACTCAGAAAGATTCTAGCAAATCGGATCCAACATCACATCTCAAAAATTATCCACCATGACCAAGTAGGCTTCATCCCCAAGATGCAGGACTGGTTAAACATCTACAAGACCTTAAACATAATTAAATACATCAACAAATGTAAAAACAAAAACTACATGATTATATTATTAGACACAGAAAAAGCTTTTGATAAAATCCAGCACCTCTTCTGGATAAAAACCCTTGAACATCTAGGCATAGCTGGAACATACCTCAAAATAGTAAGAGCCATCTATGAGAAACCCACAGCCAAAATACTGCAAACAGACACAAATTGGAACCATTTTCCCTGAAAACCAACAAGACAAGGATGCCCACTCTCACCCTTCCTGTTCAACATAGTATTGGAAGTCCTAGCAAGAGCAATCAGACAAGACAAGGAAATCAAGGGTATCCAAATAGGAAAAGAGGAAGTCAAGTTATCTCTCTTTGCAGATGACATGATGCTATACCTTGAAAACCCAAGAAAATCTGTCAAAAACCTCCTTGCACTGATAAAGGACTTTGACAAATTCTCAGGGTATAAAATAAATGTGCAAAAGCCAGTCTTATTCCCATACACCAACAATAAATGAACAGAAACCCAAATAAAAAGCACAATCCCATTCACAATAGCCACAAAAAATGAAATATCTCGGCATACTCTGAACCAGAGAATTGAAAGACATTTACAACAAAAACTACAAAACACTGCTCAAAGAAATAAAAGATGACACAAACAAATGGAAAAATATTCCATGCTCATGAATTGGAAGCATAAACACTGCTAAGATGTCCATCCTACCCAAGGCAATCTACAGATTGAATGTGATACCCATCACATTACCAGCAGCATTTTTCTCAGACCTGGAAATAACAATTCAGAAACTCATATGGAAACATAAATGACCACGAATAGCCAAAATAATCTTCAGGAAAAAAAAAAGTACACAATCTAGTACAACCTTTTGTGGAAAACAGTGTGGTAATTCCTAAAAGATCACCTTCCGTATGGTCCAGCAATCCCTCTTCTGGGATTATACCCAGAAGAACTCAAATCACTCTTTGACAAAGATAACTGCACACACATGTTTATTGCAGCATTATTCACAATAGCAAAAACATGAAACCAACTGTGCTGCCCATCAAAAGAGGCCTGGATAAAAACATGTGGTACATATACATTATATAGTATTACACAGCCATAAAGAAGAACAAAATTATGAACTTTGCAGCAACTTTGATGGATTTAGGGTCTATAATACTAAGTGGTCTAGAATAGAAACAAAGATCTGAGTATTACATGTACTCACTCCTAAGTAGACCCTGAACTATTATCATAGTACTATAAGAAAGGGATTGGCAATAGTAGGAAACTGCCAGGGGAGGGAGGAGAGGGGCACCTTCATAAATAAGGGTACTTGATCTCAAACCAGGTGAAGTGAGGACCAAAGTGAGGCCCAAACTTCTCCTGTATTCTCACAGTCACCCCAGCGTCAACCTGCTGGTCTCTGGCAATCCTTCTGCCTCAACCTTCCAAGTAGCCTGAATTACAGGTGAGCCACTCTGCCTGGCTAATTTTTTATTTATTGTAGAGACGAGGTCTCACCAAGTTGCTCAGACTGGTCTCGAACCCACAGGCTCAGGCAATCCACTTGCCTCAACCTCCCAAAGGGCTGAGATTATGGGCTGAGATTATAGGCTGAGCCACCGAGCCCAGCCTATACATGTTTTAAAGAAATGGCTTTGGTTGGGGGAGGTGAGTATGAATTAGGTTGCCTTATTACCCAATGAAAAGGAGACAGAAAGATGAAGGAAGAGAGTACTGCAATTTTCCATGCAAGAGATAATGAACAAGGCACCATGGGAATGGGGAGAGTATTTCAGATTTATATATTATCTAGAAGGCTGAGTAAACATGCTCAGTGGGTGTGATCACTGTGTGAGAAAGCAGTAGGAGTGTCTGAAGATGCCTTATCTGTATATCTTTATGATGACATTCTTGAGCCTATTTGAAGCAGGGAATACTGAGTACCTACTACATGTTCTCACTTATAAGTGGACCCTGAGTATCTAGTATAATATACAGGAAAGGGATTGGTAGTAGTGGGACACTGCCAGGGGAGCATAACATTAATATGGGTGCTTCACCCTAATCCAGGAGAAGTGAGGTCCAATGAGAGGCCCAGACTTTACCTGTACACAGACCACTTACGTACCCAATCCTGACTTGTACCCCATATATTTAAAATAAAAAATAAAATATTTTTGTAACCAGTAAAAACAAACAAACGGAAAAAAAAAGTTTTTGGTCTATGACCACATCACCCTGAATGCTCCCAATCCCGTCTGAAAATAGTTTTTGGATAGAATTATTTTATAAGTACTACGTTATGATAAAACCAACTGATTAGTTAATAAACAAAAGTTTAAAACGACTTAATTTTGGTTATTGATAACAACCTGTTGCACTCTCAGTTGTGTCCCTATTTGAATAATAAATACCTTTCCTTTAAGCATATTTAGGAATTTCCTGGACATGTCTTATAAATGGTATTATAAGTTGGCATACCCAGGGCCCTGCTGAAACCGTATTTTCTGCCAGAGTCACCACTATTTCACCAGAAACATGCCTCTACCAGGTGCTACTACTGCTTGATAGGAACTGTGGTGTCATAGGGTTGGGTGGGCAGCAGTGTCCTGTAGTACAGACCATGGGTCTGTTTGGTGGCACAATGGTTCCTCTTCCTTGACCAGGCCAAAAGTGACCCTTGGGTTAGGGGAGTAGTGGGGAGGCATGCTCTCTCCTCTTGAACTTAAGCTTTCTTAGGGGGTGCTAAACCACTGTGGTTATGCTTATTTTATTTAGAGTGTTTTTAGTGAACTCACTTTTTATGTTTTTGCTTGGTGTCCATCTGCTTCTAGGATGTGACTAAGGACATCCCCTTGAATAGGTGTTTGTCAGGCCATCCCTCAAGTTTATGAGACATTTCCAGATATATCTGAGACTTAGTGGTGACATAACTTGAGCTGTTTCCCAGGAGGCTCCTGAGTTCTGCCTTACAACTAGACTTCTCTCAAATCTGTCTTACCCACTAAGGTCTGAATCCCACAGTGGGCACAGCCTAGACTCATGTTTAAAGCTCCACTGAATTTAACAACTATCTTGAGGGCATTCAACAAGTATCTATCAGATGTCTACAATGGAGCAGACAGAGTGTTAGTTTCCAGTTATACAAAGATACTTTATCTTCAAGATTTTCAGTTTAAGAGATGCACAAAGATTAATGCATAATTATAATACAATGTAATGAGTTATGTAATGGTAGTATACATAAAGCACATTATAACACAGAGGGGGCTATGCATATGCAAAGAAATGGAGATATGAAAGAGGAAACTATGACTTCAAATTTCTGGAGTGTAGAGATTTGCCTATGATCATGCAGAGTGGAGAGGAGGGGCTGAATGTAATGGTGTAGAATGTAGTTTAAAGGATGGACACAGGTGAATTAAAATACCATATTCCTTACTAAAGAATTTGGACAACTTAGAATCCTAGAAGATTTTACATATGGCAGAGAATTGGACTTATATGTGTTTTCTTTTTATTCATCTATTTTTTTGAGTTGGAGTCTCACTCTTGTCTCCCAGGCTGGAGTGCAGTGGCACACTCATTGCCACCCCAGCGACGACCTGCTGGGCTCCGGTGATCCTTCTGCCTCAGCCTTCCAAGTAGCCTGAACTACAGGCGCATGCTACCATGCCTGGCTAATTTTTGATTTATTGTAGAGACGAGGTCTCGCTAAGTTGCCCGGGTTGGTCGCGAACCCATGGGCTCAGGCAATCCACTTGTTTCAGCCTCTCAAAATGCTGGGATTACAGGCTGAGTCACCAAGCCTGGCCTATACATGTTTTAAAGAAATGAGTTTGGATGGAGGAGGTGAGGATGAATTAGATTGCCTTATTACCCAATGAAAAGGAGACAGAAATATGAAGGAAGAGAGTACTGCAATTGTCCATGAACAAAGCACAGTGAGAACGGAGAGGGTATTTCAGATTTACACATTATTTAGAAGACTGAGTAAACATGGCTCAGTGACTGGATCTGGTCACTGTGTGAGAGAGCAGAAGGAGTCTCTGAAGATACCTGAACTGTATATTTCTATGATGACATTCTTGAAGCTATCTGAAGCAGGGAATACTGTTAGGATAGGAAAAATTTGAAAGTCAGGCAATAATAAGTTCTCTATTAGAAATGACCAGTTAATGGAGGGAATAGGAATAGGAAAAGGAGAAAAAATGTAGAGAACAAATAAGAGAGACAGGAAAAATAAACATGGACAGAGATAAGCGAAGGCAGAAAAACAACAAAAGATAAAGCCATAAAAGATGCAGAATTATTCCTAGGTTTATATTTGAGAAATAATTCCATTTCAATTCTTGGTCGTATGTAGCCAAAGGGAAAAAAAAAAACTTATGTATTAAGTTTTCAGTGATAGACATTATTTTAAATTAATAATTGCATGGCAAATGAGATAAAGATTTAATCTTTATGTTTGAGAAAATTGAAGAATGGTATGTAAAAGGGAGAGAAAAGAAGACACAGGTCAATTCTGGTTATCCTGTTTTTATCGATAATTTCTGCTCTTGTAAAACAATTTACATCTTTATGATTAGGATTTCAGAAAAACCAACTTAACTTTTTCATTAGATTCATATTCAATTAAGACACTGGAAACTAAGGATCTAGAAAGATGGGGTATGAAAAGAAAGGAAAATGGTTGCTTTTATTTTCTTTCTTGGATTGACAGTCATATCTTGGTACTCACAGAATCATGGGGTTTGAAAGAATTCACATAGATTGGTTTCTAATCGTTGCTTCCATAATGGTTTCCACACAAAAAATATTCACACAAGCTTGCCTGACCAAGTAGCCTTACACTCACAGAACCGTTTTGGTGAGACTGTAAGGTTGATTTTAGAGTGAGTATAGCACATCTAAATAAAAATACAAAGAAATATTTTATAAATAATTGAAATCAGGGAATATAATAAGCCTTGTCAAAACTATGAACCTTACACTAACCAACGTTTTACAATTGTTGAAGAATGACAAAAATGGTTTGGGTTGGGTATAGTGGCTCCCGCCTGTAATCTCAACACTTTGGGAGGCCAAGGTGGGAGGATTGCTTGAGTCCAGAAGTTTGAGACCAGCCTGGGCAACATAGCAAGAATTCATCTTAAAAAAAAAAAAAAAAAAAAGCCAGGTGTGATGGTATGTGCCTGTACTCCTAGCTACTCAGGAGACTGAGGTGGGAGAATCGCTTGATCCCAGGAGGCCAAGGCTTCAGTGAACTGGGATGTGTCACTGTACTCCAGCCTGGACAACAGAGTGAGACCTTGTCTCCAAAAAAAAAAATTGTTTGGATTTTTACTTTATAATATCACTATGTACCAAAAATGTTCTCTATGTATTTCGTTCTGAAACCACTAAGGGTTGAAATATGATTTGTATTAGGTTATACAGTAAACATCCAATTGATTTTCAGTTCCTGAAACTGTAGCTTCAAATTTGATCAATGCAGAGTAGAGGATCAGTAATTAAAGAGTAACGATTTTTTCCAGTGGAGGTAGTTAATGATATTGTAGATTGTTTCACTGTGAGTAGGTTCGAGCTCTTAATGTTCTGGTAAGTAATTTTGGGAACAAAACGAAGATTTCAATGACATTATTTGAGGCCTTAGTATATGGAATTTATACAAAAAATACATAAAACTGTCACAGCAAAGGTATGTGACAACTTGAGAATTACTTTACTAACTAGAGAGACGGCCTTTCAGATATATAAGGACCCTCTGATTCTTTTGATCACTCACTTGCCAACTCATATGAGATGTGTATGGAAAGCAAACTTGTGCTGAGCAGGAGAATAAAACAGACAAGAAATGAGCAAAGCTTCAAACAGATTGTTCTTCAAATATGGCAGCAGTCATCACTCCTTTAACTTATCAGTGGCAGGCACAGGAAGTGAAATTACTCTCGAACTCTCTTAACATAGAAACTCTGTATTCATTTAATCAATACTGTGCATTCTTATTCTTGTGGCTCAGAAATAGCCAGGGGTCACACCTGGAGTTGTAGTCACAAAGTGTAGGGATTGCTTTCTTTCATTCTGTGGCTATCTTGAGATGTTGACCCGAAACAAGCAGGCTGGAGTACTGTGAGGGACGCTTTGATGGTTCAGTGGTGGACAAATTGAGTCCAGAGGGAAGACTGAATTAATCTATTAGTGACACACGGATTCATATGCTCTGTGAGCTTTCTATGGGGAATATTTAAGCACGTTTTAGCAATTCAATATAAATGAACTCCGTTGACCACAAGGAATGATATGGTATATAAATGGAAAATCAGCCAGTGAGTTTGTTCTAATAGTCTAACCTCTAGTGCTCTACACCATCTTTTCAGCCTAAAAGGAAAAGATAGGATGCAGCGGTAATAGTTCAGGTAGTTTTTGTGCACAAATTCCATGCACGTAACAGCTCAGACCTAATGGTGTCTGGTAGGCCATGTATTATGCATATGAAGTACAGAACCAGCTATAGCCAGTTCACATTTGGTGTGAACCAGGGAGCACTGTGAGGTACTTATTTACCACAAACAGTTCTTTCTTTGAGTGGTGCTACAGAATCAATATGGAGTTTCAAATGTTACTTACTTTTTAATGTATTTTGATGCATAAGTAATGACTGAATACATCTGGAGAATTTTATAGCCAATCCCAGACCTCAAATAATTTCACACATAAATACTTAACTATGTTTCTCTAACACAAAAAACTTTTTAGAAAGTAAAATTACGATGATGTTAACATACTCAACATAGTTAGCACTTATTTCTCAGTATCTTCTAACAGCCAGTCCATGTTTTGTTGCTCTTCATTGTCTCAAAATTACCTTTTTATACTTTGTTGGAATGAGGATCTTTAAGAGATTCACACATTGCATTTGTATGCTGTGTCTCTTAAGTCTCCTCTCCCTTTTATTTTCCTTTTAATCTGTAATCATTCCCTCTCTTTTATTCCTTCCATTTATTTATTGAACATATTGGGACATTCGTCCTGTAGAATTTCCCAAGTTGTTGATATGACTGATTGCTTCTCCTGGGATCATTTAACACTTTCCTGTTCATCTATTCCCTGAATTTTCTGTAAATGAAGTTACATGCAAACATTTGACTAAATTAAATTCCCATTTTAAAAGAATGCTTCATGAGTAGTGCTGTATACTTCCTATTGAACCACATAAGGAGGCACATATATCTTTTATTTTCTTGCTTACTTTTTTAAGAATTATTTTTTATTTTAAAGATGTGGATACAATTCAGGGTTAGGTATACAAATGTTGATTATGCAGGTACCCTTGTTGATGAGATGTGCCCATCCCTCCTATAGCAGTTTCCCTCAACTGCCAATCTCACCCCCCCCACCCTGGCAGTTTCACACTATTGCCAATCCCGTTTTTATAGTATTATGATAGTTGTTCAAGGCCCGCTTTTGAGTGAGAACATGTGGTACTCAGTTATTTGTTTCTGTGATAGATCACTGAGTATGATGGACTCTAAATCCATCCAAGTTGCTGCGAAGTCCATATGTTTGTCCTTCCTTATGGTTGCATAATATTCCATTGTGTATATGTGTCACATTTTTTTTACCAGTTCAGCTTTGATGGGCAGCATGGTTGGTTCCATGTTTTTGCTATTGTGAATAGAGCTGCAACAAGCATATGTGGAGGCACATATATCTTATTTCTCTTTAATGATAAGATTAATGGCTAGGTTAGGTGGTATCAGCCCTCGGTTATAATTCCTTAAATGTCTTTCACATAATGGTTTTAGAAGACATTGATGGTTTTTTTCTTAAATCCATTGTCTCAATAGAGGTTGAATTCTAACTCTGCTATGCTTCTTGCAACTACAAGTAGTGAGTCTTCTATAAAGAAGCTCTTTCCCTAATCATCTATTGATTAATCTGTACTATAGTCTACATGGGAAGACAGGAATAATGCCAGATTTTTTCCATTTATTTATAAATTATCAGAATAATGAATTAATGCCCTAGCAACATTTAAGGTGACTAAGTCCTACTTTTTATTTTATATTATTTATTTTGTTAAATTTATTTTGCATACCATGAACTCATGATTATATAAAAATACATAAATCAAATATACATTTATTTTTATAAATATATATAACTTGCTTGATGTGCATCAATCTATTGAACTTAATTTTCTTTTTATTGCTGCTCAAGTTATCGCATCTTTGATCAGTGGAAACCACTCCAAGTTAGCACATGTGTTCTTTTAACATGACCCCAGTAGATTTTTTTAAAAAAATAGTTTCCTTACTTTCAGGCCTAGGAAATATATATTATAAGCTTATTTTGTACATTTCTTGCTCCAGACCTGAAATCAGGTATTTCTTTAAAATTTTTGATTTCTTTTAGTATGTAATGGCATTTAGAGACCACAGTCTGTTCACTTAGTGTTTTCATTGCCTTTGGGTAGTTGTTGCTTTTAGCCCTTTTTAGTGGACAGAGCCAGGAAATAGATATATTTTGTGAGATGGAAAATAAATTATGGGAGTTTGATATATTAGATTCAAATTTATTTATTTAATTTTTTGAAAGTTTTCCATTTTAATATACCTATTGTGATTTTGACTACTAGCATCCATATTAATAGTCTGGGTGTTGTCTATTAATTGTCTTTTTCCATGTGACTAGAAATTTTTGTGGGCCTTCATATGCAAGTAATTTTTGACTGTATCCTAAACGTTTTGAATATTACATTATCAGTCTGTGTTTTGTATAAATTCTTTGAAGAATGTTGATTTTTTTTAAAAGCAGTCAGTAGACTTGGTTAAGGTCAGGCTGCAAGTTCCAATCTGAATTTTGTAGGTTTTAATTCTAATGTCAGGACCCCTACCTATTACCAGAGACAAAAATCAACTCTAAATGTATCAAAGACCTAAGCATAAAACCTCAAACTATAAGAATCTTAGAAAACACAGGAGACATCCTTACAGAAACTGAAGTAGGCAACCAGTTCTTGGTCAAAACCCAAAATGCCCATGCCATATGAGATAAGATAGACTAGTGGGACCTTATCAAACTGAAATGCTTCTGCAAAGCAAAGGAAACCATCAAGAGAGTGGGGAGACAACCCACGGAATGGGAAAAAATATTTGCCAACTGTACATCTCACAAAGGCCTAACATTCAGGATCTACAAGGAATTCAAATGTGCTGGAAAAAAAAAACCAAAAAACCCAAACAGTCCCATTAAAAAGTGGGCAAAAGACATGAATATCTCAAAAGAAGATATACGGGCAGCCAACAAACACATGAAAAAGTGCTCAGCCTCACTAATCATCAGAGAAATGCAAATCAAACCCACATTGAGATACCACCTAACCCCAGTAAGAATAGCCATCATTAATAAAACAAACAGCAGATGCTGGTGATGATGGGGAGAAAAGGGAACGCTTCTACGCTGCTGGTGGGAATGCAGACTAGTTCAACCTCTATGGAAAACAGTGTGGCGATTCCTAAAAGAACTAGAAATTGATCTTCTATACCACCCAGCAATCCCCCTACTGGGAATATACCCAGAGGAACTCAAATTATACTACAAAAAAGATACTGACACATGCATGTTTATTGCAGCACTATTCGCAATAAACTTGGAACCAACTGTGCTGACCATTGAAACTGGACTGGATTTAAAAAAAATACATATACACAATGGAATATTATACAGTCATAAAGAAGGACAAACATATGGACTGCACAGCAACTTGGATGGATTTAGAGTCTATCATACTCAATGATCTATCACAGAAACAAACAACTGAGTACCACATGTTCTCACTCATAAGCAGACCTTGAACATTTATCATAATACTATAAAAAAGGGATTGGCAGTAGCAGGACACTGCCAGGGGAAGGGGGGCACATAACATCAATAAGGGTACCTGATTTCAAACTGGGAATCAAAGGGAGGCCCAACACCTGTATACCTAATTCTGAATTGTACCCTGCACCTTTAAAATAAAAAAATAATAATTCCAATGTCAATTCAGTTTTCAAAGCCTTTTTAGTGCTTTTTGAATCTGCTTTGGGTATGTGCCTCCAGTGGACAGTCTGTAACATGGGCATGGTTTGTTAGTCCCGTTCCCATCATTTCTGGTATGCTAATTAGGATTAGATCCATGCATGTATGGCTGGAGGGGGAGCCTTGGCATTCATAAGAATAATTTTATGGGGTCTTTTTTTTTTTTTTTTTTTTG
>NW_007250987.1:5292-15379 GCF_000164805.1 Carlito syrichta | reverse complement strand
GGAATTACAGGCACACGCTACCACGCCCGGCTGATTTTTTGATTTATGTAGAGATGAGCTCTTGCTGCCCAGGCAGGTCTCGAACTCGCGGGCTCAGGCAATCCACTCACCTCAGCCTCCCAAAGGCACGGGATTACAGGCTGAGCCACCGAGCCCGGCCCTCTTTACTTTTTCTAATCTTCCCCACAGCACTCCTTGGTTTCTGGAACTCATGTTTTTGTTCTCTGGCCAGAAACTTGGGGCTCTAGTTATCCTTATTTTATGTGTTCTGTCACTCACTTCTGTGATTTAGTCTGTTTCTTAGTTCAAGCAGAGGGCAGATTGAAAGAAAAAGCAATCAGGTTTGCCTAACACTTTGAGAATTGCAGTTCTACCTAAAAGACAGGAAAAGTCGCCACCCACTAATAGTTCTGACTCTTGTGGGTTCTGGTAGCTGCCACAGATTTACTGCCACGGAGTTGCTTGGTGACTGAGGTGGTGGTGGGGTGGGGGGAGAAGGAGAGCGAGGGGGATTTTTGCATTTTCTTGGAGCATAAGGGGTACCTTTTTCTGAGCCTCAAACTAAAGCTGGGGATTTTTTTGGCTTTTGATCTCACTTCATATCACTGTGCTCACTTCCAGGTTTCTGGCTGTGATGAGTTCAAGTAGACGGATACCACAGGAAAAATGTTAGACTCACCTCCCATTCAGTGATACTTAGAATTCTGTTAGCACCTGCTGATGTTTACCAAGTCTTTAAATAGGTGCTCATACATTCTGTCTGGGTTTTATAGTTATATCCAGTAGGAGAAAAAGGTTGAAACATGCTTATTTGATCTCAACTGGAAACTGAATCTTTTAAACTTAGGTGAAACATGACAGTTCCAAAGTCAAAATGATGAACAAGATACATTTAAGGAGGTCAAGCCTTATCCTGATTTTTCTTTTCCCTAGAGATAACGGTACTTATTGAGTGTTTGAATTTCCTTCTCTCTCTCTCTCTCTCTCTCTCAATCTCTCTCAACAGAGTCTTGCTTTGTCACCCAGGCTGGATCACAGCTTCCTGCAAGCTTGCACTCCTGGGATCATTCTATCCTCCTGCCTCTCTCCTCAACCTTCTAAGTAGCTAGGACTACCACCAAACCAGGTTTTTTTTTTTTTGAGTCAGAGTCTTACTCTGTTGCCCAGGCTGGAGTGCAGTGGTACAATCAAGGCTCACTGAAGCCTCGACGGCTGGGGCTCAGGTGATTCTTCCACTTCAGGCTCCTAAGTAACTGGGATTAAAGGAACGTGCCACCACGCCCAACTACTGTTTTTGATTTTTTGTAGAGGTGAGGTCTTGCTTGTTGTCTAAGCTGGTCTCAAATCCCTAGGCTCAAGCAGTCTTCCCACCTTGGACTCTAAGAGTGCTTGGATTACAGGCATCAGCCACCATGCCCAGCTGAGGCTACTGCTTTAGAAAATGATTATAAAGAAGTAGTCTTACTATGTTGCTCAGGCTGTCTTTGAACTTCTGGCCTTAAGTGATTCTCCTGCCTCAGCTTCTCTAATAGTTTTAATATTAAAATATAATCTTTAATATTTGTATTCTGCTCCCCCATTCTTACAGAAAAGGTAACATACTATGAACTTTTCTGTACACTGCTTTCTCCCCCTTAGTTGTATACTTCGGCAGTTTTTCCACGGCAGTATATAACTTTCTTTATTCCTTTTTTAAGACTACATTGTATTTCATTGTATGAAGTTATGATGAGTTTTCAACTAGTCTCTTATTAGGGGAAATATGTATTATTTCTGGGCTTTGCATGTTGCTAATCAATTTAGATTTTAAACCAAACTTTCTTATTCATTTTATCTGGAAAAATGGAATATAGTAAGGAGCCTTAAATTTTTAATTTATTTATTTATTGCCTTACTGAAACTTGTTTATGTTGAAACTTTTGAGGACTAAACTTACAGATTTTAAAAAATTCAATAGTATTGGAGTACATATAATTTTGATGTGGGCTTTATGTGTACTCACCACCCCCACCTGTACACATTGTATTGGATAGGTGATTTTTTTTTGACTCTCCACCTCTTCCTCCTCCACCTTCTGGGTTTCCAGTGTCCATTATACCATTCTCTGTGTCTTTGCATATCTTTAGTTTAGCTACAACTTAAAAGTGTTTTTAAACGGTGTAATTTGGTTTTTTTCTTAATGATTTGTTTAAATTCTTTGTAGATTCTGGACATTAGTCCTTTGTCAGATGTATAGTTTGTGAATGTCTTCTGCTATTCTGTAGGTTGCCTATTTGCTCTGTTATTTCTTTTGCTGCACAGAAGCACTTTAATTAAGTCCCACTTGTTTATTTTTGTTTTTGTTGCATTTGCTTTTGGGGTTTTAGCCATAAATTCTTTGCCTAGGCCAATGTCCACAAGAGTTTTTCCTAGGTCTTCTTCTAGGATTTTGTGGTTTCAGGTCTGATATTTAAGTCTTTAATCCATCTTGAGGTAATTTATATCTATAGGAAGAGATAGGAATCAGATTTCATTTTTCTGCATGCAGCTATCCAGTTTTTTTCAGCACTATTTGTTGAATAGGGTGTCCTTTCTTCAGTGTATGTTTTTGTCTGCTTTGTCAAAGATCAGTTGGTTATAGGTAGTGGGTTTATTTCTGGATTCATATTCTGTTCTATTGGTCCATGTGTCTGCTCTTGTACCAGTACCATGTGTTTGATTACTACAGCCTTGTAGTATAGTTTGAAATCAGGTAATGAATGCTTCCAATGTTGTTCTTTTTGCTGAGGATTGCTTTGGCTATTCTTGCTTTTTCTTGATTCCATATGAATTTTAGGATTGTCTTTCATACTTCTGTTAAAATTGACATTGGTAGTTTGATAGGGATTGCAGTGAAGTCTGTAGATTACCTTGGGTAATGTGGTCTTTTTAACAATGTTGATTCTTCCATTCCTTGAGCATGGGATGTTTCTCCATTTATTTGTGTTCTCTACAATTTCTTTCATTAGGGTTTTGTATTTCTCCTTGTAGAGATTTTTTACCTCCTTGGTTAAATATATTCCTACATATTTTATCTTTTTGACTACTATTATAAAAGGAATTGAGTTCTTGGCTTGATTCTCAGCTTGGTCACTATTGGTGTATAACAGTGCTACTGATTTGAGTGTGTTGATTTTGTGTCCTAAAACTTTACTGATTTCATTTATCAAGTTCAGTACTCTTTTGGAGGAGTATTTAGGATTCTCTAGGTGTAAGATCATATCATCAGCATCTACTGGCATTATGAGTGATGTTGAGCATTTTTTCATGTTTGATTTCTTCTTTTCCAATTTGGATACACTTTATTTCTTTTTTCTTGCTTGATTGCTTTGGCTTGGACTTCCAGTAATCTGTTTAATAGGAGTGGTGAAAGTGGGCATTTTTGTCTTGTTCCAGTTCTGAGGGGGATTGTGTTCAACTTTTCTCTCTTCAGGATGACAGTGGCTGTGGGTTTGTTATATATGGCTTTTATTATTTTCAGGACTATTTCTTCTCTGCCTAATTTGCTGAGGGTTTTTTCATGAAGGAATGCTGGATTGTATCAAAAGCCTTTTCTGCGTCTATTGAAATGATAATATGGTTTTTATTTTTAATTATGTTTAAGTCGTGTATCACATTTATTGTCTTGTGTATATTAGACCGCCCTTGCATTACTGGGATAAACCCTCTTGGTCATGATATATATGTTTTTAAATGTGTTGTTGAATTCAGTTTTCTAATGTTTTGTTGAGAATCTTTATGTTCTCAAGGGATATTGGTCTGGTGTTTTCTTTTTTTGTTATATCTTTTCCTGGCTTTGGTATCATAGTCATACTGGACTCATAGAATGAGTTAGGAAGGATTTCTTCCTCTTTGATCTTGTGTAATAGTGTCAGTAAAATTTGTTCTAGGTTTTCTTTGAAGGTCTGGTGGAATTCAACTGTGAGTCCATCAGGTCCTGGACTTTTTTGTGGGGGGGAGACCTCTACTTACTGTTTTAATATCACTACTCATTATTGATCTGTTCAGGGTTTCTATTTCTTTCTGATTCAAGGTTGAGAGATTGTATGGTTTCAAGAATTTATTCATTTCGTCTAGACCATCTAGTTTATCTGCATAGAAGTGTTTATAATAGTCTTGGATGATCTTTTGATATCTCATCATATTAGTTGTAATATGTCCATTTTCATTTTTGATTGAGCTAATTTGAATCTTCTTTCTACATTTCTCAATCTAGTTTGTGGTGTATCAATTTTGTTTATCTTTTCAAAGAACCAGCTGTTTGTTTAATTAATCCTTTGTATTTTTTAAATTTCAACTTCATTTAGTTCTGTTCTGATCTTTGTTATTTCTTTTCTTCTGCAACCTTTGGGTTTGGTTTTTCATGTTTTTCTAGTTCCTTGAGGTGTGATGTTAGGTTGTCAATATGCAATCCTTCAGTCTTATTAATGTAGGCCTTAAGTGTTATAAATTTTCTCCTGAGCACAGATTTATCTGTGTCCTAGAGGTTTTAATAACTTGTCTCATTGTTATCATTCATTTCAAGGAATGTTTTTTGATCCAAGGGTCATTTAGGAGCAGATTGTTTAACTTTCACGTTTTTGCTTAGTTTCATGAGTTCTACTTGGAGCTAATTTCTAGTTTTATTCCACTGAGGTCTGAGAAGATGACTGATATGATTTTGATTACTTTGAATTTGTTAAGATTTGATTTGTAGCCTATCATATGTCTATCTAGGAGTATGTTCCATGTTCTCTGCTTTTTCATAATGTCAAACTTATTTTTCTGGTTCTTTCTTGTTTGGGTAGACTATTTCTTCTTATTTGAGGTTGGCAGAAGGCTGATGTAGGCATTGTAGGTTTCCCTTGGTCATATATAGCCTTGGTGTGAGTTTCTCAATTTCCAGATGTGGCAGTTCTGTGCTGGGTACCTGTACTGGCTCATGGCATCGTGAATGACCAGAGTAGCTGGGAAAGTGGTGTTGGCTGGAGTTTGGGATCAGGCCTTCCCAAAGCTGAGGTATTACGTCGGATGTGATGGGCTGTAATGTTGACTCCTGGCCAGGAGTTGGTGCTTGTGTGAGAAAGCCTGCTGTGATGGTGGCTGTGGACTTTCTCCTTGCTGTGTGTTGCTCCAAGGAAGTTCTAGCCAACTTAAGCAACCTTCAAGGGGAGTGAAAATGTAGGAGAAGGTGCTTGAGTACCCCATACGATTGCACTCTTAGCTACCCCAGTGGGGATTAGGAAGGAGTCCCAGGCCAGTGGAGTAATGTTGTTGTGCAGGGCAGGCACAGAAGCGTTTCTGTGGGAATTGAGAAATTGCTATGGCAACGAGTCTCAAAAGGCTTCCCACCTTGGCCTCAGGCAGTTTGCCTTGTGAATGTAAGAGTGCACCCAGCTTCAGGGCCTCAGGTGTTTTCAGGCAACCCTCCCTAGCCAAGGACTGTCTGTAGCTTTGGAGTTTGCCCTTTCAGGCTGGCTAGAAAGCAGCCGCACCACGGGCAAGTATTGAATTCCTGGGAAATGGGTGCTGGCACTGCTCAAGGCTTTATTTTTTTCCTGCACCACTCTACATGGGTTTTGACAGGGCATGGCTGTGGGTAAGACAGTTTTGGGTGAGGGACTAGAGTCCTACCAAACTCAGCCCCTGCCCCACGCAAGTCCATGGCAGGAGTACAGGACTCCTGAACTACCCTCACTCACTTTCCCTACGGCACCTGGAGGCTGCCAGTGGACTGTGGTGGTACAGGTGAGAGTCTGGCCAGTTCCAACCCAGGTTAATGGATTTTTCTCTTCTGTGCACTCTGTGGTTATTATTGCTTCTTTGAAGAGTCAGGAGGCATGCTGCTGATCTTTCTGGGTACTGAGGAAGCTCTATCTGTTTACTCCTTAGGAAAAACTCACTCTAGCAGCCTCACATTGGCTATCTTAATCCTAATCCCATAACCTTTTGAAAAACCAAAATCTTTTTAGTGTCTAGATGCAGTTGGTAGCCAGTGTTGTAAATCTCTTGGTAAATATTTCTTCAATTTATTGCACATGTAATAAGACTAAGGTATTTGCTCATTAAAGACACTGTGTTTAACGGCAGGGTACTCCTGGTCATGATAATTTGTGAACAGCTTGGTGATGTGGACAGTTCAGCAGCATTGAACCAGTAATCAAAAAATAGAAGCTGGGCTCGGTGGCTCAGCCTATAATTCCGCACTTTGGGAGGCTGAGGTGAGTGGATTGCCTGAGCCCGCGGGTTCGAGATCCGCCTGGGCAACTTGGTGAGACCTCATCTCTACAACAAATCAAAAATTAGCCTGGTGTGGTAGCATGCGCCTGTAGTTCCAGCTACTTGGAAGGCTGAGGTGGAAGGATCTCCGGAGCCCAGCAGGTCGAGGTTGCAGTGGCCGGAAGCAGCCACTGCACTCCAGTCTGGGTGACAGAGTGAGACTCCAACTCAAAAAAAAAAAAAAGAAAAGAAAAATAGAAAATAGGGCATATAGGAGATAAACATCAGAGGTAATGGTGATGGCAGCAATGAGGTTGCTACACAAATTGGAGTACAGAACTATGACTACTAAATGGGAAGCAAACTGAGGTCCTGTGAAGAATTCACTATAGTACAGTAAGTCTTCTACATACAAATGAGTTCCATTCTAAGAGCACGTTTGTTAGTCTAACAAAGTTAGCCTAGGTACCCAACTAACAGATTGTCTACATAGTACTGTATAGTACTTTTCACATAAAAAAAGAAAACATTTTAAATCTCACAGTATTTAAAAAAGTACAGCAATACAGTACACTACAACAGCTGGCATGCAGGGGCTGGCATCTAGTGAACAGGCAAGAAGAGTTACTGGAGGGTGGAGAGGAGATAGGAGATGGTAGCGCTGAAGGATCATCAGCAATAGGAGACAGAGGGCAAGCTTCAATTTCACTCATGCCTGACATTGATGGTACAGGTTCTGGTTCTTTGCTGGATTCAATTCTATCTACCCTCTTGAAAAAACAATTCAGTGATGTCAGGTAGTAGCTCTTTTTTTTTTCTCATCATAGATGACACAGTAGCACTGGATTGCATTCTGAACAGATGCTGCAACCTTCATGTACCATTCTGAGGTCTTGTGCCTCAAAAACTAACAGCCTCCTCAAATAAAGAAAATCCCTTTGCCATTTCCTGTGTTACGAATCTTTTTGATTCTTCAGTTACTTCTTTTTCTTCTTGTCTCTCTTCTTCCTGTCTCTGGGCCTCCAATTCCATCCAGTTTTCATTAATAAGCTCCTTGTGTTGCACAGCAATGAGTTCAATGAAGTTATCCTCTTGCAGATCTAGCGCCAGCTTCTCACTGAGGGTCATTGAGTTGCTGAAATAAAGACACTGTGATATTGTCCTCTATACAGTACTGTACCGTAATGTACACAAAAGCACAACCTCTTGTGGAGGATGCACGCACATGATAGTGTATTCTAGGCATCCAAACTAACCTATGTGATTGGGCATGCAAACACACATTTGCAACTTTGAAAGTTTGCAACTTGAAGATTCGTATACAGAGGACTTTCTGTACATCCAAGAGGAAAGTATATCAGTGTGTAGGAGGCTAGAAAGCAGATCTATGTGAAGTTGATAGTAGATCCTTTGTTGCTATAGTACCTTCTCAAACATCTTTGATCTCACCCCATCAGCATATTTCAATTTGTCTTGAAGGAAAAAGCCAACACTTGGTATTTCCCACTCCCCATCTCTAGTTTAAATGCACGTTGATCTGAGAAATAGTAACAGTAGTAACAGGCCGATTTCATTGGCCTGAAGATTTGAATCAGAAGGTTCCTCTCCTAACCCAACCCATTTCTTTTCTAACATTAGTGATAGAATCTGGATTTTCAAAGGGATATTCATGGTTTTATATTTAGTATTGCTCTCTTAGGGTGTTAGACAAACATGAAAGGATAATCTTTGTGCAAAAGACTCCAGCATAACAATGATAATGACATAATTAAGAATGACATAAAATGTCATAAGAAAAAGCACTCTGGAGAGGCTTGTAATTTGCACAAATTTTAGGTACTTAGCAACAGAAGTAGCTGTGAGATATCATGACTCTTACAGTAACAGAAAAGATTTCACTGTTAATTCTGCAGGATACTGAACCCTAGGTGACATTATTCTTGATCAATGTCTATCTCTTCACACTCTGGACTTTTATAGCTAAGAACAGTTCTAACATTAAACTTAAAATATTTCTGATAAGGTTATGATTCGTATTCATCACAGTGTTGTAACTTGGGAACTGGTACCTTTAACTGCATCTCCTTCTTTTTTGAATCTTTTTAAACATTTTTTATTTTTCAAGATGTAGGGTACAATTCAGGATTGGGTACATAAATGGTCATCGTACAGGTGAAGTTTGGGTCACCAGTGAATTCTCACTTCACCTGCTTTGGGATCAGGTACCCTTATTTGCTTCCCGTTTTGGAAGTGCCTTATGATTCTGTTTTTTTAGCGTGAAGCATTTCAGTCAAACCTGCCTTTGACTGAAGAAAAGAAAATAGCAAAAACTTAAATAGTCTAAGAAAAGCCTGAAGTTCCTGCTTTGCTGTTAAAGTAGAACATATCATGACGGCATGTGTGGTATCTTGCTTGGATAAGTACTGGAAGTACTAGGATGGTGGCATGAAATTTCAATTTTGTATTTTGTTTTTACCACTTGAATTCCCCCTTGAAGTCATTCCAAGTTCATCCTCTGTTGATCCTTTGTGCCATGTTTGTGGTCTTAGAAATACAGATTATTGTAAAGTGTTGAGAAATCCAGATGTGCATAGAATTTCCTAGCTGAAAGTGATCACTTTGACATGATCATTAAAATGTGATGATCTTTTGGTAACATCTTCAAGCATCTAGTATTGGTAGAGAGGTTGAAGAAGGAATTAATATTTACTGAGAATTTTCTATATGACAAGTAATCATAATCCTTATAACAAAACTTTAGAGGAAAGTATTACTAATTTTTAAATCAGGAAAGTAGGGTTCCAAAAGTCTAAGTAATGTGCTTAATGGATCATAGACCATAAGTGGTTGTGACATATGCTTGAATTCAGATCTTTTGGCTTGGGCTGCTTCAACCATGCCTTTTTGAATCCCTCTCTATGGTAAGATTAGCTTTTTAGAAGGCCTAAACTCTAGTAGGAGCAGTAAAATGTTGTTTAATAAAGGTGGATATGGGTATTGTGTAAGGGCATTATTAAGGTATTTTCAGGTGTACTTATAATCTCTATAAATCTCAATTGCACATTTGTTGTAGGTTATTTAGTATATGTGGCTAATTGAAAAACACTGTTGATCTAAGGGAAGATGACAGCTGAGCCAGTCAGACTTTGTGAGTTCCAGTGTGAGTGAGTGAGTGTATGGAAATTTTTGTGTATGTGCTGGTGAGTGAGTGGGCCTGTGAGTGGCTGATTGAGTGAGGGCTAGGGAGCTAGTGGCCAGGTTCTCCTGGTACAGTGGCTGGTGCCGCAGCTGCTGGACTTGAACCCTAGCAATTCCCAGGTTACAGAAGCAAAGTGCCATTTAAAAAAAATCAACAAAACCCTTCCTGGGAAGAAAATGCTGGGAGAGACTGACTAAGTGGGGGCTTGTGAACAGATGGCCAGGGCCCTCCTGGTGCAACAACTGGTGCTGCAGCTTCTCTACTTGGTCCCTGGTTCTTCCCAGGTTGCAGAAGCTGAGCACAATTAAAAAAAAAAAACGGACAAAAGTTTTCCTGTGAAGAAGTGGTGGGGAGAGACTACTACCCTAGGTTCTGCCTCACCACTGCAGCAGGAGAGACTGCTGGCTGCCTAACCACTACAGTGCCTGGCTAGGCACTGGCAGCAGGGGCTGCAGAGGGACCACAGAGGCAGAGTCCCACCAGAGAGGACAAGAGAGACACACCATACCACCATTTGAAGGCAGTGCAGGAAAGTGCTCTGACTCGCTCACCATGGAGCAACAGACTTGATCTGTGACTGGTGGATCAACTACTCAGGGGTTGATCATGACCCAGAGGGAATATCCTGAAAGCACAAACTTCAGAGGGACCTGATGAGTGCTGAGTCCCAGG
>NW_007250987.1:0-5272 GCF_000164805.1 Carlito syrichta | reverse complement strand
TTAAATAGTTAATTAACTTTACTGATATTATTTGTCAAGTCTATGCTTATTCTTTCTTGTACTTAATACATGATTTCTTGGTTCACTGGGTTCACCTGCCTTCTAATCAAGTACAGACTCTAAGAGTTATTTGAGTGAAGTAGAGTACTGAACTTTCTGTTATAATACCTCTAAAAATATTAATTGGCTGGTGCTGCAACTGAAACTGCTGACCCTGGTGATTCCTAGGATGCAGAAGCTGAACACAAGTTTTTTTTAATCAACAAAAGCTTTCCTGGGAAGAAAATGCTGGGAGAGACAGACTAAGTGGGGGTTCATGAGCAAGTGACCAGGGTCCTCCTGGTGCAGCAGCTGGTGTTGTAGCTTCTCTGCTTGGACCCTGGCACTTCCCAGGTTGCAGAAGCCAATTGCTATTTTTGTTTTAAAGGGACAAAAGTTTTCCTGCAAAGAAGCAGTGGGGAGAGACTACCACCCCAGACTCTGCCTCACCACTGTCAGGAGAGACTGCCAGCTCCAGGTTTTGCCTCACCACTTCAGCACCTGGCCAGACACTGGCAGCAGGGACTGTGGAGGGAGCCCAGAGGCAGAGTCCCACTGGAAAGTACAAGAGAGGTACCCTGCCAACATCTTGAAAGCGGGGCAGGAAAGTGCTCCAACTTGTTCACCACAGGCAACAGTCCCATTCTGTAATACTGATGAATCAACTACTCAGAGGTTGACAGTGACCCAGAGGGAATATCCTGAAAGCACAAACTTCAGAGGGACCTGATGAGTGCTGAGTCCCAGGCACCCCCACCCCCACCCTGATTCAGCTGTGGGACAAAGGGTGTGGGCAGAAAATTCCAAAGAGCTCAGTGGTGAGTCTGGAACTGACCCAAACCCCCTCCTCCCCAGCAATCCTCTCAACATCAGACCCACACAGCTGGGCCATGAATTTGAGGGACAAATCCAGGTAGAGCCTTGATGTCAGTTGCAATAGGAATACTCCGTTTTAGGACAGGCCTGGCTGGATTACCCCCTATGAGAACATACCTGAGGAAGAGACAATCCTATTTCCCCACTGAAGGTGATCTCCCTGACACATGAGAGTGGGAGGAGAGGACTGCAGCCCCACCCACCTCCACTGCCCCTCATCCTTCCCTGCCCTGGACACTGGGGAGAGAGTGAAAGAGATGGCAGCTCTACAGGAAAGAGCAGACTAGAGGAATAGGACAAGAGGGCAGGGTTTTTTCTCAATTTTTAATTTCAAAAACTTTTTTTTGCCTATTTGTTTGTTCATCTATTTTTTAAAACACTTTTCCTTTGTACATGAATTATATGTGAGGGGTTGATCTGCAGTCCCCCTTTTTTCTTTTCTTTTTCTATTTCTTTCTCCTTTCGTTTGTTTTTTCTTTTTGTGTGCATGTGAATGATTGAGTGTTCATCTTTCAATTATTTTGTTGTTGGTTTGTTTTTGTTCATTTGTTCTTCTGGGTTTTTTATTTTTATTTTTTTTAGTCTAAGATGTGTGTCAATATATGTGTTAGGGTTCAAACTGAATTCCTTTCCCCCCCCAGTCTTTCTGTTTTTCTTCTCCATTTCATTTTGTGCTAGGCATGTGTGTGTACATTTAGTTTTCTTTTTTTGTTTGTTTGTTTCACTTTGTTGTTATTCCAGTTTGTTTTGGGGTGTGTGTGTATGTCTGTTTGTGTGTGTGTTCAGTTGTTTTTTGCTTTGGTTACTGCTTTCATTTTTCTTTTTTTTTCTTTTTTTTTTTTTAGTTCTTGTCCATCTTATCTCATTCCATTTTTCTCTGTGCTCCTCATTGCTGTCATGTATCTTGGACTCAGGGGGTACACACATGTACCCATTGCATCATCATATAAAGTGGTGGTGGGGAGTGGGTCTCAGGGAACACATACCACAATCAATGAACATTGTAATTTGCAAGTAGTTTCTGAATCCTAGCTACCCATCTTCTACCTTATTTGACTTTCAAAACTACAAGAGACAGCAAAACTTCCCACCCACAGTCCTATTTCAAATTAGAACAAATCCAGAGCCCAGATCAGGGAAGAATAGAGGACTGAGCAAACATCAGAAGGGAAAGCCTCTCCCACTGACACTGAATAACAGAACCAAAGAGAAAAACAATAGATCAGTCACAAATGAAGAAAAACCAAAGAAGACCACAGGTAATTGCAAGTGTAACAAAGAGGAAACTCCTTCAAAATCAGACCTCAGAGCCCAAACAATGGAAGTCACCAACAACTGGCCCCAGAATTTGACAGGGATTAGGGAATGTGTGGAAAGAGTAAATAAGACTCAAGAAAGACAAGATGCAACACTGAAAGAACTTGTAACAGATTTTGGTAATAAAAAAATTTATCCAGGAAATAAATAACAAGATGACAAGCATGGAAATCAAAATTAATCTAGCTGAAGAAAGAATCTCAGAACTTGAAGACCAGGATATGGAATTAACCCAAACTCTAAAAAACATAGAAAGGAGGCTCAGAAAGAAAGAACAAAGCTTACAAGAGATGTGCGATTATACCAAGAGGCAAAACCTATGCCTGATTGGTATCCTAGAAGAAGAAAGAGAAATAGAGAACAACTTGGATCAAGTATTCCAAGTAGTAATTCAAGAAAACTCCCCATCTTACAAGAGATATGACCAGCCAAACACAAGAGATAAAGAGAACCCCCACAAGACATCCAATGAGAAGACCAACCCCTAGACACATAGTAATTTGCCTATACAAAGTAGGCACAAAAGAAAAATCCTAAAGGCAGCAAGAGAGAAAAATCAGACAACCTACCAGGGAAAACCAATCAGAATAGCAGTAGACCTATCAGCAGAAATATTACAAGCAAAAAGGGACTGGAGCCTAATATTCAAAGTCCTCAAAGATAAACAATTTCAACCAAGAATTTCCTATCCAGACAAGCTTAGCTTTATCAGTGATGGATAATTAAAATCTTTTCCAGACATTCAATCCCTAAGAGATTATGCAACTTCCAGACCAGCTCTACAGGAGACACTTACAAAGGTATTAAGCACAGGAAAAAAAAAAGAATAACCACACATTTCCTGAGAGAACTGGAGAACACAGAATCAACACAGAATACTGTGCAACAAGAAACTTGAAACACACACATTCATCACCCCAAAGCCAAAAGAAAACAAAGAAAAAACTTTATAGGGACCTCATGACAGGGATAAACAATCACATTTCAATAATCAGCCTGAATATGAATGGACTAAATGCACCACTGAAAAGACACAGAATGGTAAACTGGGTAAGAAAAGATGACCAAATTATTTGCTGATTCAGGAAACTCATCTCAACACAAGGAATGCATAAGACTCAAAGTTAAAGGATGGAAAATGAATTTCCAGGCAAATGGATCACAAAAGAAGGCAGGAGTCACGATCTTAATATCAGACAAAACAATCTTTAAGCTATCAAAAAATTAAAAAGATACAAAAGGACACTACATAATGATAAAAGATTCAATCCATCAAAATACATATTTATCCTAAACATATATGTACCCAACACAGGAGCACCACCATTTATAAAGCAATTACGAAGTAAACTAAAAAAAGATATTGACTCTAACACCGTTATAGCAGGGGACTTGAATACCCCACTACAACCCTAGATAGATTATTGAGACAAAAAATTAACAAGGAGATCCAGAACCTAAACTTGACACTCAACCAAATGAACTTAATAGATACCTACAGATTATTCCACACAACAACCACAGAATATACATTCTACTCATCACTACATGGAATGTACTGCAAGATCGATCACATCCTTGGCCATAAATCAAGCATAAACAAATTCCGTAAGGTTAAAGTATTGCCATGCACATTCTCAGACCACAGTGGAATACAAATAAATGTCATCACCAACAAAATTTCCCCAAAGTGTTCAAAGACATGGACACTAAACAGCATGATGCTGAACAACTACTGTTTTTCAGTCAACACTGAAATAGAAGCAGAAATTAAAAGATTCCTGGAAACAAATGAAAATGAAGAAACATCTTACCAAAACCTCTGAGATGCCATGAAATCAGTTTTAAGAGGGGGAATTTATACTCTATGAGCACACATCAAGAAAATGGAAAGATCACAAGTTGAGAGCCTAAGAAATCACCTAAGGGAGCTGAAAAAAGAAGACCATCAAAACCCTAATTCTAGCAGAAGAATCAAAATCACCAAAATAAGAGCCCAAATATGGGACATAGAAAACAAAAATATCATAGCAAACATCAACAAAACAAAAAGCAAGTTCTAGGAAAAAATTAACAAAATTGATGGACCCCTTGCCAGGATGACCAAGAAAAAGAGAGAAAAATCTCAAGTAAACACAGTCATAAATACAAAAGATCAAATCACAACTGACCCCAAAGAAATACAAAGGTTATCAGAGATTACTATGTACAAATGTATAGAAACAAACTTTATAACCTAAATGAAATAGAAGACTTTCTGACATAACCTTTCCAGTTTGAAACAAGAAGACATTGAGACACTAAATAACAACCCAGGAAATTGACTCTGCCATAAGAAAACTCCCTACAAAAAACAAAATGCCCTGGACAGGATGTTTTCCAGTGGGATTCTACAAAACGTAAAAGGAGGAGCTGATACCAATTCTATTGAAAGTATTACAGGCAATTGAGAAAGATGGAATTCTTCCCAAATCATTTTACACAGCTAACATTACACTGATACCCAAACTGGGTAAAGATCCAACAAAAAAGAGAACAAGAGGCCAATATCTCTTATGAACATAGATGCAAAAATCCTCAACAAGATTCTAGCAAATCAGATCCAAAAACACATCTAAAAAATCATCCACCATGACCAAGTCGGCTTCATCCCCAGGATGCAGGGATGGTACAACATTTGCAAGACCATAAATGTAATTAAATATATCAAAAGCTGTAAAAACAAGAACAACATGAATCTGGAAAAAAATTCAGCATCCCTTCTTGATAAAAACTCTCAAACACCTAGTTATAGAAGGAACATACCTCAGAATAGTAAGTGCCATCTACAGTAAACTCTCAGCTAACATATTGCTAAATGGACAGAAACTGGAAACATTTTCTCTGAAAACTAGAACAAGGCTGTCCACTCTCACCCCTCTTGTTCAATATTGTGTTGGAAGACCCAGCTAGGGCAAATGGACAAGAGAAGGAAATCAGGGGTATCCAAATAGGAAAAGAGGAAGTCAAGTTATCCCTCTTTACTGATGATATGATCCTA
>NW_007250986.1:431458-434750 GCF_000164805.1 Carlito syrichta | reverse complement strand
TCATTTTCTCAGTTTCTGCTCTCCCAGGCGTCTGGGAGAGACCCATACTCTTCTTTTGGTTTTTCTTCATTTCTGTAGATTTTTCTCCCTTTACCCCTTTCCCTCCCCCTCTTCAATTCTGTTTTTGAGGGAAGGTGGGGTTGCTTTTATTTCTCTTCTGCAATGACCTGTTCTTCCTTATGAGGGTCTTCTGGTTTTGTTCACTTTTCCCTCTGCTTTACAGTCTGTCTATTCAGCAGTTTGCAGTCTTGGTCCCTAGATTTAAAAAAGGGGCATATAGAAGAGGAAAATAATGGAGGAAGGGGGGGTCAATAGGGAGTTAGAAAGAGAGAAGCGCGAGAGGGAAAACAGATATACATACCATCTATCAGGTGAGAACGAGACACAGGGCTGGGAAGAGGTGAAGAAAGACACGTAAGAAAGAGTACTGATAGCTACATAGTACTAAAGAGTACTGAAGCAACACAGAGACAGGGCAATAAAATCGAGAAACAGTGTAAGTCAGAAGGTAAACAACAAACGTGATCTAAACCAACAGTTACAATGATAAAATCATAAGTCAAAATGAGCGAAAGAGAGAAGTGCGAGAGGGATAACAGATATACATACCAGCTATCAGGTGAAAAACAGTCACAGGATCGGGAAGAAGTGAAGAAAGACACGTAAGAAAGATTGCCTAAGGAGTACTGATAGCTACACAGACACAGGTCAATAAAATCGAGAGACAGTGTAGGTCAGAAGGTCACAACAGACGTGATCTAAACTAACAGTTACAATGATAAAATCATAAGTCAAAATAAGCGAAAGGGAGAAGTGCAAGAGGGAAAACAGATATACATACCAACTATCAGGTGAGAGAGAGACACAGGGCTGGGAAGAAGTGAAAAAAGACAGGTAAGAAAGATTCCCTAAAGAATACTGATAGCTAAACAGAGACAGGCCAAAAAAATCAAGAAACAGTATAAGTCAGAAGGTAAACACCAAACGTAATCTAGACCAACAGTTTCAATGATAAAATCATAGGTCAAAATAAGCCATCAAACTAGAGTCACTTCTGTGATCTCCGATTCCAGCCTCTGCCTTTTGTTTTTCGTTGCAGCATAGGGGTGGGGCTTTGTCTCCTGTTTCACACTGTTGCCTTAGGAGCTGAGGTAAAGTTTGTTGCTAGGTGGGCGGGGCAATGGAAGTCTGCCTGGAGAATGGCAAGGCAGTTTAAGCAGGTCTGTTTTTCTCTGCTTGTCTGGGTCCTCTGGGTTGGGGTCTGACGCTGTGTGCCTCAGCCAGGGTGGACCCGGAGTTCCAGAGCTCCAAAGTTCCAAAAGGCAGGCTGTAAATGATGAGAGTGGCACTGGGTCCCTACAGAGTATTCAGCCAGTAATGGAACCGGTGTCTCTGAGGGGCGGGCGCTCAGAGCCTCCCTGTGCGACCTGCGGTGCCGGGTGCCGGCGGGGAGAGAGCTGGAGGGAGCAGGGACCCAAAACTTCCCCGCACGCTGCAATACCTGGCCTTAGGAAATGAGGTAAAGTTTGTTGCTGGGTGGGCAGGGCAATGGAAGTCTCTTCCTGGAGAATGGCAAGGCAGTTTAAGCAGATCTGTTTTTCTCCGCTTGTCTGGGTCCTCTGATTTGGGGTCTCACGCTGAGTGCCTCAGCCAGGGTGGACCCGGAGTTCCAGAGCTCCAAAAGTTCCCAAAGGTCAGGCTCTAGACAGCGAGAGTGGCGCTGGGACCCAACAGAGGACTTCAGCCAGAAATGGAACCAGCGTCTCTGAGGGGCGGGTGCCCAGAGCCTCCCAGTGTGACCAGCGGCTTGATGCCGGGTGCCTGGGCTGGAGACAATGCAGCCAGGGAGGGATCTGGAGGGGGCTGGGACCGGAGATTTCCACACACGAGTAGAACGGCAGCAGTGGGGGGGAGGGGCGCAATATCTGGCCTTGCGTGGGACTGAAGTTCCCGGGCCTGCCCCCAGCACGGTTGGTGGTGGGCTGGGGGATGGGGGTAGCGAAGTGATAGCCTTTTTGGGAACTCACGTTCAGAGAATCTCACCAGTTCACCTATGCCGTCGCCATCTTGCCCCGTCTCCTGTACCACATTTTTTTTAAACCCAGTCCTCTTTTGATGGACAGCATATTTGGTTCCAGGTTATTGCTATTGTGAACAATGCTGCGATAAACATTTGTGTGCAGGGATCTTTTTTATAGAGTGATTTGAGTTCTTCAGGGTATATTCCCAGAAGGGGGATTGCAGGGTCATATGGAAGGTTTATATTTAGAGCTTTTAGGAATCGCCACACTGCTTTCCACAGAGGTTGCACCAGTTTGCACTCCCACCAACAGTGTAGAAGTGTTCCCTTTTCACCACACCCTCTCCAGCAACCGTTATTTTTGAGTTATTGATAATTGCCATTCTGACTGGAATATGTGGTATCTCAATGTGGTTTTGATTTGCATCTCCCTGATGATTAGTGAGGTTGAACATTTCTTTATGTGTCTGTTGGCTGCTCAGATGTCTTCCTTTGTGAAGTGTCTGTTCATATCTTTTGCCCATTTTATAATGGGATTGTTTTTTTTTTTTCTTTTCAGCACGTTTGAGTTCCTTGTAGATCCAAGATATTAAGCCTTTGTCAGACCTTGAATTGACAAATACTTTTTACCATTCTGTAGGCTGTCTCCATGCTCTCTTGATGGTTTCTTTGGCTTTGCAGAAGCTTGTCAGTTTAATGAGGTCCCACTTGTCTATCTTATCTCTTATGGCTTGTGGTTTTCGGGTTTTGTTCAGGAATAGGATGCCAGTTCCAATTTCCATGAGGATATGTCCTTCCTTTTCTAAGGTCCTTGTGATTTGAGGTTTTACATTTAGGTTTCTGATCCATTTGGAGTTAATTTTTGTGTATGGGGATAGATAGGGGTCCTGTTTCAATCTTCTGCATGTGGTCAGCCAGTTTTCCCAGCACCATTTTCTGAATAGGTTCTCCTCTCACCAGTGTTAGGTGGTGGAAGCTTTGTTGAAGATGAGTTGGTTGAGGAATTGATGTTTCACATCTGGAATCTCAATTCTATTCGACTGATCTATATGCCTGTTCCTATACACGTACCAAGCTGTTTTGATGAATGTTGCTTTATAGTAAAGTTTGAAGTCTAGTAATGTGATACTGCCTGCTTTGTTATTTTTTTATTTTTTATTTTTTGCTGAGGATTGTTCTGACTATTTTTTGTCATTTGTGTTTCCATATGAATTCCTGTGTTGTTTTTTCTAGGTCTGAGAAGAATGTTGCTGGTAATTTGATGGGTATTGC
>NW_007250986.1:424288-431438 GCF_000164805.1 Carlito syrichta | reverse complement strand
CCTCCCACCAACAGTGTAGGAGTGTTCCCTTTTCCCCACACCCTCTCCAGCAACGGTTATTTTTTGAGTTATTGATAATGGCCATTCTGACTGGGGTTAGGTGGTATCTCAGTGTGGTTTTGATTTGCATCTCCCTGATGATTAGTGAGGTTGAACATTTCTTCATGTGTCTGTTGGCTGCTCGGATGTCTTCCATTGAGAAGTGTCTATTCATATCTTTTGCCCACTTTATAATGGGGTTGTTTGTTTTTTTCCTCTCAGCACGTTTGACTTCCTTATAGATCCAAAATGTTAAGCCTTTGTCGAACCTGGAGTTGGCAAATACCTTTTCCCAGTCTGTGGGCTGTCTCCCTGCTCTCTTGATGGTTTCTTTGGCTTTGCAGTAGCTTGTCAGTTTAATAAGGTCCCACTTGTCTATCTTATCACTTATGGTCTGTGGGTTTCGGGTTTTGTTCAGGAATTGGATGCCAGTTCCAATTTCCATAAGGGTATGTCCTTCATTTTCTAAGGTTCTTATGGTTTGAGGTTTTACATTTAGGTCTCTGATCCATTTAGAGTTAAATTTTTGTGTATGGGGACAGATAGGAGTCTTGTTTGAGTCTTCTGCTTGTGGTCAGCCAGTTTTCCCAGCACCATTTACTGAATAGGTTCTCCTCTCCCCAGTGGTAGGTGGTGGAGGCTTTGTCGAAGATGAGTTGGTTGACAAATTGAGGTTTTGCTTCTGGAATCTCAATTCTATTCCATTGGTCTGTATGCCTGTTTTTGTACCAATACCAAGCTGTTTTGATTATTGTGCTTAATAGTAAAGTTTGAAGTCTGGTAATGTGATACCACCTGCTTTGTTTTTTTTTTGCTGAGGATTGTTCTAGCTATTCTTGGTCCTTTGTATTTACATATGAATTCCTGTATTATTTTCTCTAGATCTGAGAAGAATGTTGCTGGTAATTTGATGGGTATTGCATTGAATCTGTAGATTGCCTTAGGTAAGCTGGACATCTTCACAATGTTGATTCTTCCAACCATGAGCATGGGATATTTTTCCACTTGTTTGTGTCATCTTTGATCTCTTTTAGCAGTGTTTTGTTGTTTTCATTGTAAAGGTCTTTCATGTTTTTGGTTAGGAAGATGCCAAGGTATTTTTTTGTGTGTGTGTGGCTATTGTGAATGGAATTGTGCTTTTTATTTGGGTTTCTATTTGTTTATTATTGCTGTAAAGAAATGCAATTATCTTTTGTACATTTATTTTATATCCTGAGAGTTTGCCAAAGGCCTTTATCAGTGTAAGGAGGTTTTTGACAGATTATCTTGGGTTTTCAAGATATACAATCATGTCATCATCTGCAGAGAGAGATAACAACTTCCTCTTTTCCTATTTGGATACCCCTGGTTGCCTTCTCTTCTCTGATTGCTCGAGCCAGGACTTCCTTCTAATACTATATTGAGCAGAAGGAGTGTGAGTGGGCACCCTTGTCTTGTTCCAGTTTTCAGGGGAAATGGTTCCAATTTTGTCCATTTAGGAGTACGCCGGCTGTGGGTTTAAGGTAGATGGCTTTTACTATTTTGAGGTATGTTCCCCATATCCCTAGATGTTCAAGGGTTTTTATCAAGAAGGGGTGCTGGATTTTATCAAAAGCTTTTTCTGCATCTAATGATATAATCATGTGGTTTTTGTTTTGACATCTGTTAATGTATTTAATTACACTTATGGTTTTATGAATGTTGAACCAATCTTGCATCCTAGGGATGAAGCCTACTCGGTCATGATGGATGATTTTTGAGATGTGTTTTTGAATCTGGTTTGCTAGGATCTTGTTGAGAATTTTAGCATCTATGTTCATCAAAGATATTGGACTGTAGTTCTCTTTCTTTGTTGGGTCTTTACCTGGCTTAGGTATCAATGTGATGTTAGTTTCGTAAAATGATTTGGGGAAAGTTCCATTCTTTTCAATCGCCTGAAATACCTTCAGTAGGATTGGGATCAGTTCCTTCTTAAATGTCTTGTAGAATTCTGCTGGAAAGCATCTGGTCCAGGGTTTCTTTTTGTAGGTAGTTTTCTTATTACATATTCAATTTCCTTGACAGTTATTGGTCATTTAGGGTGTCAATTTCTTCTTGTTTCAACCTAGGCAGATTGTGTGATGATGGAAAGTCCTCCATTTTCTTGAGGTTTTCAAATTTGTTTCCTTACAGGTGTACATAGTAGTCTCTAATGATCTTTTGTATTTCTTCAGGGTCAGATGTGACTTCATTTTTGTGTTTCTGACTGTGCTTATTTTGGTTTTTTCTATCTTTTTCTTGGTCAGTCTAGCTAGGGGACCATCGATCCTGTTTATCCTTTTGAAGAACCAGCTTTTTGTTCCATTGATTTTTTTGTATTATCTTTTTGTCTTCTATGTCCTGGATTTGGGCTTTTATTTTGGTGATCTGGATTCTTCTGCTGAAATTAGGGTTTTTGTGGTCTTGCTTTTCCAGCTTCCTCAGGTGGCTTGTTAGGCTGTTAATTTGTGGTCCTTTCATTTTCTTCATGTGTGGTTGTAGGGATATTAATTCCCCTCTTACTACAACTTTCAAGGCATCCCAGAGATTTTGGTAAGATGTTTCTTCATTTTCATTTGTTTCCAGGTAACTTTCGATCTCTGTTTTGATTTCATCATTGACCCAGGAGTTGTTTAGCATCATGCTGTTTAGTGACCATGTCTTTGTGGGTTTTAGGGGGACCTTGTTGGTGTTAATATTTATTTTTATTCCACTGTGGTCCAAGAAGGTACATGGTAAAATTTTGGTTCTTTTAAATTTGCTTATACTTAGTTTATGGCCAAGTATGTGGTCGATTGTAGAGTATGCCCCATGCAGTGATGAGTAGAATGTATATTCTGTGGTCTTTGGATGGAGTGTTCTGTAGGCATCAATTAAGTCCATTTGGTCAAGAGTCACATTGAGGTTTTGTATCTCTTTGCTGATTTTTTGTCTTGATGTCTTGATGTCTAGGGTTGTGAGTGGGTTGTTGAATTCCCCAGCTATGATGGTGTTGGAGTCGATATCTTTTTTTTTTACCTAGAAGTTGCTTTATGAAAGTTATATATGCACTCCTATGTTGGGTGCATATATGTTTAAGATGGATATTTCTTGTTGATGGATTGAACCTTTTATCATTATGTAGTGGACTTCTGTATCTTTTTCAATTTTTAATAGCTTGAAAGGTATTTTGTCTGAAATTAAGATTGCTACTCCTCCTTTCTTTTGTGTTCCATTTGCCTGAAAGTTTGTTACCCATCCTCTTACTTTGAGTCTGTGAGTGTCCTTTCTAGTGAGGTGAGTCTCTTGAAGGCAATAGATTGTTGCCTGGTGATATTTTATCCATTTTGCCATTCTATGTCTTTTCAGTGGTGCATTTAGTCCATTCACATTTAGGCTAATAATTGAAATGCAAGAGTTGATGCCTGTCATAAGGTTCTTACAGAGTTGTTGTTCCTGATTGTTGTCTTTCTTTTGGTTTTGGAGTTGGTTCATGTGTGTTTTTAATCTTTTCCCTGTACTCTTGTGAAGAATGTTGTTGTCCTTTTTCCTCTTCTTCTGTGTTCAGTACTTTCTTAAGTGTTTCTTGTAGAGGTGGTCTGGTAGCAGTGTAGGTTCTTAGGGATTGGATATCTGGAAAAGATTTCAATTCTCTCTCACTAATGAAGCTTAGCTTGACTGGGTATGTTATTCTTGGTTGAAATTATTTATCTTTTAGAACTTTGAAGATAGAGCTCCAGGCTCTCCTAGCCTGGAGGGTTTTTGTAGATAAATCTGCTGCTATTCTCATTGGTATTCCCTGGTAGGAAGTCTGGCCTTTTTCTCTTGCTGCCTTTAGGATTTTTTCTTTTATAGCAACGTTGTTTAGGTGAATTATTATGTGTCTTGGAGTTGGTCTTCTCATTTGTTGTCTTGCAGAGGTTCTCTGAATCTCTTGTGCTTGAATTTTTGCATCACTGATGAGATGAGGAAAGTTTTCTTGAATGATTTCATGAAATGTTTGTTCCAGTGTGGCCTCTGACTCTCTCTCTCTCTCTCTCTCTCTCTGCCTCAGGAAGGCCAATTACTCTTAGATTCGGTCTCTTGAAGTAATCATTCATCTCCTGAAGGTTTTGTTCTGACTTTTTAAGCTTCTTTTCTATGTTTTTGACAGTTTGGGTTAGTTCTGTATTTTGGTCTTCAAGTTCTGAGATTCTGTCTTCTGCTTGGCTAATTCTGCTTTCCATGCTAATTAGTTTGTTATTTATTTCCATCACAGTATTCTTTACTACTGTTATTTCTATCATCTGCTCCTTCTTATTTTCCTCTTGTCTCTCTTCAATTTTTTAATTCTCTCTGTTAATGCCTTGATATCTGGGTTTGTTGCTTGTGACCAGTCATTCTGGGGGCTCTTCATTGTTTGTGTTCCAAAGTCTGTTTTCTCAGTGTTTTACCTCCCAGGGGTCTGTGTGAGCCCTGTGTTCTTCTTTGGGTTTTTCTTCATTTGTGCAGATTTTTCCTCCCTACTTTTCCCTTCCCTCCACTTCCCCATCTTCTTTAATTCTGTTATTCAGGGGTGGAGGGGTTTCTTTTACTTCTGTTTGTTCAATCTCCTATCCTTCCTAATGTAGTTCCTCTTGCTTTGTTCAGTTCTGGAGTTGGACTGTGGGTTGAGGGCAGTCCTTTTGTAGTTTTGGGATTTAATTAAGGGAGGAGCTGTGATTCAAAATTTCTCTGCAGATCCTGGCATCCACCAACAGCTGTATGGATAGTCTGAAACCCACTTCCCACTGCCTTGGAGTCTGTCCATGCAGTGGGGTTGTAGGTTTATTCCCTGAAAGCAAAATGAGATTAATAGAGGTAAGAGAATGGAGCAGGCAGTGAGGGGGGTGGAAAGAGAGAGGAGTGAGAGGGAAAACAGTTGAGTGTACCAACTGGTAAGTGAAAAGAGACACAAAGACTGAAACAAATATAAAGAAAAACAATAACCATGACTGAAAAGTAACCAACAACCATATAAAAATCTAAAACATACAATGATGCTAATGTACACACTGACTAACCTCCTTATTGGTATGCTATTCCTTTATTCAAAGATGAGTTTTACAGGGAAATAAGAAAAAAGGAAAAAACAAAAAAAGAAAAAAAAGGGGGGGAGGGATAGATTAAAGTCAGTAGACTAACAGAACCAACCAAGCACACTCTGAGACTTTTCCTTTAAGTCCAATGTCCTTTCAGCTCTGATTTCTAGCTATCTTTGCAGACTGGTAGAATTGTTCACAGTTAGGATCAGTTGCCCCTGGCCTGCTGTGAAGAGCAGTTCAGACTGCGCCCCCTGCTCAGTCTATTACTGAGACCTGGTTTTTTCTATTTATCCAGAGGGATGAGCCTCTGTCATTCCTGTTTTGATGTTGTTACCTTGGTTCCCCAGCAGGTGGTGCTATCTCATGGCTACAGTCCAGATGGGAGTGAGCTAGTTATGGATCTGGGACCTGCTGAGGCAACTTCACGGTGGAAGTTCCACAAGCCTTTATCTGGGCTAGGGGCGTGGTGTGCAGTGGCAGCAGCCGGGCAGCGGCGATCTCAGAAGATCCTGCTTGCGGGGGCTTCACGGTCTGAAGTCGTGGGTGGCTTCAGGCATGAGCTGGGAATGACCACAGCGGCTGCATCCGGGACTGCAGGAGCAGCCCAGACCACCGTGATATCTGAGTAGCAACGGCGGGTGGCGGGTGGCGGGTGACGGTGGCGGCTGAGCTTCCTGTGAAGAGCAGGCTGCGGAAAATGGGAGCTGCAGCCCTTGGGAGAGAGCTAGGGTCTTTATGAGTGTTCTCTTTCGCAGAGGGTCTCACAGACCATGCCGCCCCATCGCCATCTTACCAGAAGTTCCGGGGTTTTTTTAACTTTTACAAAAAACTTTTTTTTAACTTTTAGAAAACCTTAACATTCGGAGAGGTTCAAAACATGAGTCTGATTATAAAGCATTCCAATTTTAACCTATCTTGATGTAGAAGAAAAAGTCAATAATGATGGAAACACAGTGCTTGAGTCATTCACTTAGAGATTCACAGTTCGTGTAACCCAAAAAAGAAAGTCTAGGGTAAAGAGACCTGTTGAATCTACTTCAGTGCAGCAGTTTTTCCACTTACCACACAATGCTTTTTGTTAAAATTATGTTTAACACTCATTAGAATCCAACAAATTAGTGTTTAAAGATCATTCTTTGGAAGTAATTTGATGACATTAGATTTTCACTGACTGAAAGAACAGTTCCTTGCTTAGCATCAAGTTAAAAATAAATCATTCTAACAAGCTTGAAAGTTAATTCATTTTCCATGACTTCATTTTCACAATTTGAACACTCAGTCAAATGTGTTTGTATTTCTGGAAAAAACCTATTGCCAAAGAGAGTTTTTAAAACTCTTCCTCTGATTTTTTTATGCCATGTTAGGTAACATTATAAATACTAAATTTGGGAGTAAGTAAATATATGCCTAATCTGTGTAGTTATTCCCAAGGTTTGTTATTTTGGTTGAGTAAGTAAACTATAGATACAGGGCCATTATTTTATTTTTTAATAAAATATTTATCCGAAAATGGTAATTCTGACACTAAATGCCTGAAGTTTGGCCAAACTTCACAGGTGAAGGGCTCAGTAGTTTACAATGCTGCTCTCACTTCAGACATCAGCAGCAAGTTTTGGGTCCCCAGGGCAACCTTACCTCTGACAAGCTGGCAACAAATTTGTGAGTTCCCACCACAACCTCAGGCTCAATAATTCACTATGGTGACTCACAGAACTCAGAAAAGCACTATACTTGCCACTGCAGTTTTATTACAGCAAAGGATACAAATCAGAAGCAGCCAAAAGAGACAGATAGGTGAGGTCTGAGAGGAGTCCAAAAGGTATAAAGTTTCCAAGTTCTTTCCCCATGGGATCAGAAGGCATCTCCCTATCAGCACATGAATGTATATGTCCAAGGAGAAATCCCACCTGAGCTTTGGTACCCAGTGTTTTTATTGGGACTTTAATACACAGGCATGATTGATTGAATAATTGGCCATGTGACTGAACTCAATCTCCTCTTCCCTGGAGATTGGTCAGGTAGCATGTGCCTCAAAGCTCCAACTATCTAATCACATGGTTGGTCTCTTTAAT
>NW_007250986.1:368040-424204 GCF_000164805.1 Carlito syrichta | reverse complement strand
CCCCCCACCCTGATATCTCTTTAGGATAAACTCCTGTGTGGTCAGGGGAGTCCACCATGAATAACAAAGACAGTCCTATCACTCAGGAAATGTCAGGGCTGAGAGGCCTGCCTTCCAGGATCTGGGGACAAAGACCAGCCCAATTCCTTATTATACAACAAAAAGCTTTAGAGTTTGCTATAAGAAATGTTCATCAATAAGGGTACCTGCATAATGAACATTTGTATACCTAACCCTGATTTGTACCCCACATCTTTAAAATTTTTTTAAAAAGAAATGTTCTTGATAATGATCTTGGACACTAATGAGCCTAAATGAAACTGAATAAGCAGGGTCATTGAGTAAGCACCCAGTATTAAAATAACAATAAAAAAGCCTCATAACCATTCAAACTGATGTTGAAATTTTCTGAGAAAATGTATAAATCCTTAGCAGATATAAAGAGATATGCTTTTAAAATATGTATAAAACAAACATAATTAATATTTAAATAGTATTTTATTGCAGTTATGTAAATTTGCCTGAGCACTTCACTATGATAATTTATTACCAAATATTGATTTATAGCTTTTCAACCATCGTCTATATGAATTTGGGTAGAATGTTGGAATGTAAGATTTTGGATATATACGAGGGGGGACCCAAAAAACAAAGGGAATTTATTTATTAAAAATTTTGTAATTACTCTTACATGTTTAAACTTCAGTTGCTTTAAAATACTCTCTTTTATGCTATACACCTTTTCCACTGCTCAAAACAGTTTTTGAACTCATCAATTTTGATGCCTTTTAGTGTTTCTGCTATTTTTTGTTTCACTCTTCCACATCAGCAAAACATTTCCCTTTGCGGACTTTTTTCATTGGCAAAACAAACAAAAAAAGTCATTGGGGCAAGATCGGGTGAATCAGGAGGGTGGGGGCATGAGAGTCATGCTGCTTTTGGTCAAAAACTACTGAACACAGTAAGGTGTGGACAGGTGCACTCATAAATCACCCATCATGAAATGGGCAAATGCATTGAAAGAATATCCAGAAAAACAAATTCACTGAAGTTGAATGCAGGCTCTCACAACAATGCTAGCAGGTACACTGATGCCTATGGGTTCCTAGAACTCTTTCCTGGCAGGGTAAGCCTGTTACAAGTATCTCAATCTACAAAAGACAATTCTGAGGTTTTTGGGGGGTGGGGAGGGGGAAATCTCTCCTTGTACATAGTAATTTTGTTTTCCCAAGTTATCAATTTACTGTTTTTTAATATATAATTTCTAAAGAATAATCTTTCCACTGGAAAGTTTTTACAAATTTTTAAAAATTTTTTCAAGCCCATGAGGACTACTATAGATAATAATCTAGCTAAATTGTCTCATTCCTGTTTGCAATCATGTACATATAATACATATTTAAGTAAGAGAGATATTTTAATTTGCTTTTGAAATTAATCCAGATGTTTCAGATAGAATGCCAGAGCTACTCATTCACACAGCTGCCAATCAGAACCAACCAATATTTTCCATGTGCTTTCAAAATTAATACTTTCATCTTTCAACAGCATAATTTAGTAATTGTTAAAGTTGTTATGATCTACTTTATCTTGCAGATAATCAAATGAATGAAGTGACTGGATCTATCTCTCAAAGGCAGTATGTCCTCTAATTGCCACTATAAGCCTGCTAGGGTTTTGGATTCATTTCATGCTGGATGGAGCAGTCAGAAGAGATACAGAACACAAAAAAATACTATCAAAAAAGTCAGGAGTTTGATTCTTCCAAATATCTAATTCAGTGTTGAACTGCTAAAACTTAATATCCTAAAGGTAAAGTCATTTATTTTATGCCGGCATCCTAAGAAACCATACATTGCTCCAAGATGCTGGCCGTTTATTCAGCCTTAAAACACATCCAAAGTGTCTCTATCTTTCTATCCTCCATGATTGTTGGGTGTTAATTGCCCTAAAAAAATGATCTCAGCAGAGAAGGCAGGGGAATGCTTCTCTAGCTCACTAGGAGTGTTAAGGATTGTAATGGTGTTAAAGAAACATGACAGGCAATTATTGGATGTTGTCAGACACTTGAAAATAAAAACGAGATGCTAGGCAATCTATCTTTTGCAGTTTTATCTTCCTCTCAGTTCCTAATTTGTATCTTTTAACAGTTTAATAGGTTGAGTTTTATTTGCGAGATGCTCTCTGGAATATGCTATTTGAAAGTCAGACATAAAAGTTTTATATCTCCTTTTCTAATAATACAATGAGAATCAGTATGAAGTCACACAAGTTAATTCTCACTCATGCCATAATATTTCAACAGATAGAATAAAAGAAAAGAATTTCTGTTTATCTGTTACTCTATGAGGTAGTGACCTGAAAGATTATGTGATTCTATTTACAGTTACATTTGCTGGATGACAAAATGTTAGAGGTTTGCTTTTGACAGTCATTTTGCAGTTTATCAAAGTAGAGAAATACAGTTCTTCTAAAAATATTTTCATAACTTATAACCTCTGAAATACTAGTTTTCTTTTGCCAAAGCTATTGATAATATTAGAAATGATTGGTATTTTTTGAAAGTTTTTATGCTTTTACAAATATTATTAAATAATTTGGTCATAATGTCATTGATGTGGAAATCACCTTAGACATTTTTACAGTTTGCTTTCAAAAAGAAAACTAATCATTACTGGCCCTATCAAGAGTTATTTTTTAGGCATCTCATATTATTTTACTTTTTTTTACAAGAGTATACAAACATTTTATTAATATGATGTCATTCAGTTTGAACAGTGATCTCATACTATTTTAGATAAATATTTTCTGACTGTGCTGTAGGAAAAAGAGAATAAGTTTTGAAATATATTTCAACTCAAAATAGTAAAGGGGGGTTTATTTCCCTATGTAAAACCATAATTAAAGTCAAAGTATAAGGTTTAAGTGTATCACTGCAATGTATCTGAAGACTAGCTATGTTTTTTAAAATGACAATAAACACTATTGTAAAGTACTTTTTCAGTTCTTTTCAATTCTTGTAGTACAAACCTTCCCCACTAGGACTTTCCTCTGGGTCATTATCAATACTCCAAAAGTCATCTTCAATATAAGTAGTACATTTAAAACAGCATTGGCATCTTCTTTCTGTCCCCAGTGTCTTACAACTGACAAAACCCCAACTGCCATGTCTGCCTTCCAAAAGATTATCTGTGACTAATTCCCACTTTTAAACTCTCTTTCATTGCATTCTGCTCTTCGTACCAAATTTATGATCCCATTTTTAAAAAATTATTTTACACTTCATCTACAACAAGTAATATTCATACCTCTGACTCATCAATTTCTCTCCTAGGGATACACCCAACAGAAACACATACATGCTTTCCTCAAAATACATGTTCCAGAATGTTCGTAGCAGCACAGCTAATAATAGCCCCATATTGAAAACGACCCAAATACTCACCAACAACAGGATGACTAAGTAAATCATAATATATTCATAATGGAATGCAGCACATCAATTAGAATGAGTAATCTTCAACAGCATTCAGTAGCATGGATGAATCTCACATTACATTATAGAGTGAAAGAAAGCTATCACAAATGGATATATAATATATGAGGGGTGATCCTCCCCCCAAAAATCAGAGTTATTTTCTGGAGGGCAGGTGCCTTATACAGGCTTCCCCCACAAGGTAAGTGTTCTAGGAACCTGTTGGCATCCATGTACCAGCTAACTTTGCATTGAGAGGTTGCATTGGGCTTCAGTTAATTTTGGGGGAAGATTCTTTCAATGTGTTTGCCCATTTCATGATGGGTGATTTATGGGTGCACCTGCCCACACCGTGCTGAGTGTTCGGCAGTTTTTGTCCAAAAATCTGGCCTGACCCTCACTTGATCTCACCCAGAATGACCTTTTTTTGGTTTCCCCAGATTAAAAAATCCTCAAAAGGAACCGTTTTGCCGATGTGGGAGAGGTGAAACAAAAAATGGCAGAAGCACTAAAATGCATCAAAATTGACGAGTTCAAAAACTGTTTTGAGCAGTAGAAAAGTAGGTGTATTGCATCAAACAGAGAGTACTTTGAAGGTGACTGAAGTATAAACCCGTAAGAATAAATACACAGTTTTTTATAAATCGATTCCATTATTTGGGGGCTCCCCCCCGTATGACTTTACTTACATAAAATATTTTTTAAAGTAAAACTATTCTACTTTGTGAGAAGTCAGAAGTTACTCTTGTAAGAGTGCGTAAATGGCTGGAAAGGAACACAAAGGAGAATCCCAAAGTATTGATTTCATGGATGTGTTCAGTGAAATAGACACTTATGAAAGATGCACATTTGTGTATGGAGACAACAATAAAACATTTTAAACAAATGATGCATATATTTGGCAAAAGTATAGGAGATGATATATAAAAAGATATGCCACAAATCTATTTCTCTTCCAGATTTTGCTGGTTCTGCCTATGTCTTACAATAGTATTTTCTAACTTCAGTCATACACACTCACACATGTACAAATTAGTATGAGTAAAACTTGTGAAACCTGAGTAAGTTCAATGAATTGCATCCATGTCTATATCTTAGTTTGGAGAATGCTGGGAGCCTGTATTTTTAATATGTGTCCCAGGTAACTTATGTTTAGGCAAGGCTAGAAAATACTGTGTAATAAATTGATTAGCATTTTGACACTATTTCGGTACAGGACAGTTTATAAGCACAAACTTATAAATTAGATTTGTCATTTTGTTTTAAAGGTGGCTTGATTTCCCTATAATTAAAGAAATCAATGCTTTTTGATTCTTCTTGAAGTCTACCTAGAATAAAAAGAATAAAATACTTAGGAATAAATATAATAAGTTCAAGATGTATACACTTAAAACTATAAAACATCATTGAAAAAAATTAATAATTGAAATGATGAAAAGAAATGCCACGTGCCTGGATTAAGATGACAGTATTCCCAAATTGATTAACAGGTTTGACACAGTAGCTAGCCACCATTTTTTTTTTTTTTTTTCAGAAATTGACAATCGGATTCTAGAATGCATATAAAAATACAAAGGACTCAAAATAACCAAAACTATCTCTAAAAATAAGAAGAAAGTAGGAAGACTCACACTTTCTGATTTTGAAATGTACCACAAAGTCACAGTAATCAAGACAGTGTGGTACTATCATGAGACTAGACAAGAGATAAATGGAATGGAATTTAGAGTCTAAAACTAAACTCTTTCTTTGATGGTCAGTTGATTTTCAAAAATGTGCCAAAACATTTAAATGAGGAAAGAATAGTCTTCTCAACAAATGGGTCCAGAATAGTCCAATAACCACACACAAAAGAATGAAGTTAGATCCTATCTTTTATCATGTAAAAAAATTAACTCAAAATGAAATGGCGTACCTAAATATAAGAGCTAAAACGGTCAAGCCGTTGGGAAAAAAGCATAGTTGTAAACCTATGTGACCTTGGACTAGGTGATGCTTTCCTAGATATGATACCAAAGCTCAGGTAACTAAAGAAAAGTATATAAATTGAACGTCAACATTTAAAACTTTTGTTCATCAAAGAACAATCAAATAAAAACATAGACAAAACAAGTTTGACAAGGGTCTATGGAAATTGGAAGCTGCATACATTGCGAGTGGAATGTAAACTGGTGCAGTCATTTTGGAAAATAGTTTGACACTTCCTTCAAAAGTTAAATATAGTTACCATGTGAGCGAGCTATTTCACTTCTAGGTATAGATCCAAGAGCACTGAAAATTTATGTCCACACAGAACTGACACACAAATGTTCATGCAGCATTATTTATAATAGACAAAATATGGAAACAACTCATTCACTGCTGAGTGGACAAACAAAATGTGTCATGTCCATACAATGGAATGTTATTTAGTCACAGAAAGGACAGGCGTACTGGCATACTAGAACATAAACAAACCTTGAAAACATAGTAAGTGAAAGAAGTCAGTCACAAAAGATCACATGATGTTTGATTTCATTTATATGAAATGTCAAGATCAGGCAAATGCACAGAGACAGAAAGTAGGTTAATGGTTGGCAAAAGATAAGAAAGAAGAAAATGGGAAGTGATTGTCAATAATTACAGGGTTTCTTTGGGGGATTATAAAGACATTCTAAAATTAGATAGGGGTGATGATCGAACAACCCAGGAAATATACTAAAAACCAAATGAACTTATCTTTACTTTATATGAATTATATCTCAATAACTTTGTTAAACCTACCTGGAGTTCCCTGGTATAAATTGTTTATATTATCATCAAAATCAAACCTCTGCTGTTGAGGCAAAATGGTTTTCATGTATCAGGAACAACATCTCTCTATATTTATAGTACTACAGAGGACAAACATGTATTTGATTCTTGACTAGAAGAATTCTGCTTGTTTTTCAAGGCAAACTTGAGCATAATCATGATAGATTGATACTGGAAAGTAGCAAGTTGTTAGTAAAGGACTATTCAAGGAAAAATGTTCCCATTTCCTGAAACAAATCTCTGCACCATTAATGTAATAGGCTGTGTGATATGATGGAATGAGTACTGGACTAGACCTCAGAAGACCTTGGGCCATCCCTTATCATGTGACCTGGAACTTGTCAGTTGTCTCTCTGCATTTGTTTTTTTCTCTGGCCACTAGGATATCAATACCTGCACGAGACATTCATAAGATTTTCAAGAGACTCAATTAGATACAAGATATGAAGGTGCTTTGAAATTGACAGGATGGTGAAAATATGATTGTTTAATGTCCCTCGCTTTTTTTCCCCTTCAGACTTTATTTTCAAATAAGAAGAAACATAAGAAGCTAAGTTAAATGGTTTCTTTCAGATATTAATTGAAAAGAGCTAACTCTTCTTCTTAAGAAAGAACACTGCATAAACTCAGAATCCTGCATCTGTGTGACATTAACAGATAGGGTTTTTATAGAAAACCATGTTATAATTTTTTTAATGTCTCACTCTGACAGCATGAGAATGATATGGCAGCAGACAGGTTATTGTCAATTAAACACGAGCTGTCAGAAAGTTAGAAATGTTGAAACATGGTGAGCATGAATTTTCAGCAGACAATATGGCAGCTGCTCAGCTCTTGTTTTAACAGTTTTAACAGAGTCACTGTGTGTGTGTGTCATTTTCCTGCAGGATCTCATTTGAGTCCCTAACAACGAAGACACCTCTGCATTCACATACTGCTGTTGAGTCAGATGTGGACCTTCTAAATTAGCTGGAAGGGCCAGTGGTAGTGGGAGAGTGACAGGTGGAGAGTCAGTTCTTGTCTTGTTTGCTTCCACTAGGTTACATCGAGGAAGCTTGTATCATTCCTTGCCCCTCAGACTGTAAGCTCAGCGAGTGGTCCAACTGGTCGCGCTGCAGCAAGTCCTGCGGAAGTGGTGTGAAGGTGCGCTCTAAATGGCTGCGTGAAAAACCCTACAATGGAGGAAGGCCATGCCCCAAACTGGACCATGTCAATCAGGTATTTTCTGTCATTGTTGAGAGAGTATTAAGCTATCGTTTAGACTGACAATGATTTAATTTTTTTTCTCCAAAATGGAAACGAGTCAATCATAGCTCCTGAGTCAGAAATGTGACCCATTTTATCTTTTGAATACTTGAGTAAATATATGTATGTTATTAAAAATCTCAAATTAGATATATTATCCCTGTATTCTCTGGAGATTCTGTACCCTGCAAGTGTATGAATATGAACATAATTCAATGGAGAGGAAAATGACACCTGTCTTTGAAATAATGTCAAGATATTTAATCTGTCATAAAATTCTATCATGTAGGCTGAGATTAACTCATTCTTATCGTTTCTCTAGACTCTCAGAAAAGACATCTCAATTGTCAACTACATGAATTAAAATTTTAAAAAAGTATATGGGTTTGGATCTTAAATTAAGAAAAGTCTACTCTTTGTAAAATGTATATGATATAAAATAAATTGAGAAAAATTTAAATATGAAGATGACCTCAGAGTCACCATAAGTATACTGTCGACTAAGTCACTGGCCATTTTTCATTTTATTTGAAACTTTAACTTGGGATGCACACTTTCTTAGCTGCTGTTAATAGTTGTTATTTGTATTCTGTTGTAGATAACAAGTAAAAAATTGAATCAAGGAATTGTGACTCATTTAAATGAAATGTATCAGACAGTTTTTAACATGTTTGGGCTACATATGAATTAACAGATAATAAATTTCATGCAACATGTAAATTCAAGTGGTGTATTTGGATTTAAGTCACAATTAAATGAACCAAGTCCTTAAATATATAGAAATGTTTCATACATTTATAGACTAATTTTAATCTCTAAACACTCTACTTACCTGTACACATGATTTCCTTCCACAATTTACCTTAAATTTGCTCATAATAAAAGCACACTGTAGAAAAAAACAAATAAATTTTTTATGAATAAACTAAATAAAGATGAAATAGTGGAGAATTAAATTCCATTAGGAATCTTGATTTTTTCCCCCCAAGTAAAATTCCTCAATCTGTCCTTCAAATGTAACTGAGGGCAAGTAATGTGCTCCCCTGCTGCCACCTACTGGTCACTGGGCTTCCCTGTCTCAGAACATGCTGGTGATGTTTCTAAAGAGAATTCAGTTCCTGGACTCTAATTGTAAGACAGACTACCTAAACAAAAATGTAAATGATATTTCTCTACAAATTTTGAAATCCAAAATTCCTGACAGACAATTTAAATTTTAATATATGATGAGCCATAGTCTTAATAAATTCTACACATACTCATACCCATTTCACTTTAGTCACCCAGTCAGCTCCACAATTAAAATAAGATGTGTTTGCCTGAGCATTTTCCCTAATGGTGAATTTATAAAGGTTCAAGACTCGGGATTTGGACCAAGTTGTCTTTGCTATGCGAAGTTTTTAGCTTAAACCATTTCTCTGTAACTTTCTAATTCATATAATATGATGCAGAGTTTGATAGTGGCATTGTGTACTTGCTATCAGCCTGCTAAAGGTTTATCAAGACATTAACAACTGAAAAGCCAAAGATAAACAACAGATAATAAACTTTTGAACGTTTGCCTTTGAGCATGAATGTCCTACATAAAAATAAAAAGTTCTGTGGATTTATGTATTAGTAAATATCTAGGAAAAGAAAAGAATATGTGGAGTTTTGTGTTAATGTTGAAAATTGTGAATAGATTTTTACCACAATTACACATTCCTCAATAATATTTCCTGCAAAATGGATGAATCGATTAAGATCAGTCGATGGGGAGATCAATTATAAGATCAGTAGATAGAGTGACCTCTCACAAAAACAAAAATCCAAATATCACATGTTCTCACTCATATAATGGACCTTGAACATCCAATGCAATACTATGAGAAAATGACGGATGGTACTGGGAAACTTTGGGGGGGAGGGGGATGGGATTAACAGTAGCAAATATCTGTCGGGGGATGGGAAAACACTTCTTATCTACAGGGTGCCTGAATGAAACGTCATTGTACACCTAACCCTTAACTGTACCCCACAAAACCATAATAAAAAATACTGATTAATGAAAAAAAAAAAAAAAGATCAGTAGATAAATAATAATTCATCCAAAAGTTGAATCACAAGTTATATATCAATTCTCCATGCTATGCATTTTGAGGTCGACTCAGTTTTCTAAGATTTCTTCATCCTGCCCATCAAATTCTTTCCTTGGCTGAGCTGTTTGCAGTACTTAAGTGTGCATCTCACTTTTCAACAATAAGACGTAGTTGGGTTTTCTCTCCTAAGGCCTAAGAAAAATGTCCTAATCTTTTACCAAAAAAAAAAGTAGGCTTTTATGTGGTTAACAATGCTTAAAACTTACCACATGAGTTCTTCTCATAATATACTGACATTTTTACTCATCTTTGTTTCTCTCCCCTTTCTTCACTCCTGTTGAACCCCATTCCAGGCACAGGTAAGAACTCTTAAACCTCATGGCTCTTAACAGAATGCTTCTTTTTTTAAAATTCCTGAGAACGTATTTCTTGTCCTGCTTTTGTCTTTTATGTTTTACAAGGGGAAAAATATCTCATTTTCCATAATTTTTTTTCCTGTGGCAGTTCCATTTTTATTTCCTGGCATAGTTACCTGTGTTTCCTCATTTTAATATTAGGGCCTGAGGTGAACACGGGTGGGGGAAAGACGCCTCATTACATGAAGCTTGACAAGGCAATGATACCCTCATCAAGGGTCTCCTGTTTTTCAGAGGGAAAAGGTGCAGGTGACCTGGGAATGGATGGGTGGGAGTTGTTCAGAACTGATCTGTATCCCCCTAAATGGAGGAGATTGAATGAGAGTCATTAAAGGATTAGGGAAAACAGCATTTCTCCTTCCATTTCCCTTTCCCCACAAGTGGTGGGGCAATATTTACCCTGTGTGATTTAGTCCTATTTGCATAAGCACCCAAATGTGAATGCAATCACCCGACGTGATCACTGGAGAATCTGATGCCCACGGTGTGTGTTTTTTATTCCTATTTGAGATCAGTTCACTTTACTCTTCTTACTTGGGATTTTAGTCCACTCCTATTGGCACACTAGAATGGCTCTAAGAGCTATTTAAAATCTACCTTTTTTGTAATTAGTAGCACAAAACATGTACACGTGATCATTTCTATGTGCGTGTGTGTGTGTGTGTGTGTGTGTGTGTGTGTGTGTGTAAAATAGGAAATAAGACTTGAACTATCAGAGAGTAGGAAAATATTTTTAAAGATTTTTTCCTCGACGGTTGAGTCAGCTTGGTTGCCATAGATTTGGAGCCACTAATTTCCTTTGTTTAGTCCTTCTTCTTAGCAGCATAATTGGTGTATTCTAAAAATCCTGAAACCAAGCATATCACCCCAAATGTTAGACCAAAAGTCTTTCTGGATACTAAGAGCAGAGACAATTTGCCTTGTTTCATATGGTCCTTACTGCTTTGGGATTTTGCTGTGTAATATGAGACAGGCTTTGTTTTCAAGCCCTAAATAACTGAGGATTGGTTTTTATGATGGTTTTGTTTCATATTGTTTTTCCTTTAATTTAATTTTCTGTTTGAAACACAAAAAAGTATAAATTTTTATAATTAGACATATTTATCTGGAAAACAGGACAAATTATATTTATTTGGAAAACATCTATGTCTATATACCCATTTAGTTCACCGGTTCATCTATTCCTTCATTTATTTTACAAATCTCTGTTGAGTGCCTAACATATGACTATCCCAGGCTAAGTATTGAAGACACACAAAACTATAAACAAGGCATACACATACAGTGTGCTTAAGGGGTCCATACAGGAAGATAGACCATGTGTCTAATGCAGTCCAACAGGTCGGGTCTACACCAGCCACGCAATAGCAGAACCAGTGAATGCTACAGGGTCAGCCCGTCCCTTTCCTGCTGAACTCCTTAGATGAGGCTCTTAGCTATTTTAAAATGAGCAATGAAGGAGAGGAGTGAGAATAGCTAGCAGTGAAGCAAGGATAGCTGTGGTGTGGGCATTTACCCACCCAGTCTCCTCAGACTCCCTGAGATCGCTGAACCGTGTGTGTTTCAGGTGTATGAGGTCGTACCATGCCACAGTGACTGCCACCAGTACATATGGGTCACAGAGCCCTGGAGCGTCTGCAAGGTGACCTTTGTGAACACGCGGGAGAACTGCGGAGAAGGCGTGCAAACCCGAAAAGTGAGGTGAGCCCAACCCTGTTATCCAGAGCCAGATGCACGACCCCTCCTGGGACTCATGGGCCCACAAAATTGTCCACTGCTCCCTGGTCTTCTGAACAAAATCGCCTTTAGTTTTGTCCTTAGGGAATCTGTGTTCATTCTTCAAGCAGACCTGGCAGTCTGATGTAGGAAGTTTCACTTCAAGATGCTCTTGAAGAGAAGGGCCAGCATATTTAATCTGAACTCATATCAGTTTTCAACCCCAGTAACTTTGTTTCTTAAAGAACAAATATATTTCCAAGTGCACTTTTAAAATAATCTGTTTTAAACTCTTGCACTTTTAGCTGGGAACGGTGGCTCACGCCTGTAATCCCAGCACTTTGGGAGGCTGAGCTCAGGGCTTCGAGACCTGCCTGGGCAACGTGGCGAGATATCGTCTCTAAGATAAGTCAAAAAATCAGCTGGGCGTGGTGGCGCATGCCTGTGGTTCCAGCTACTTGGAAGGCTGAGATGGAAGGATCACCTGAGCCCAGCAGATGGAGGCTATAGTGGCTGTGAGCGTGACACTGCACTCCAGCCTGGCAACAGAGTGAGACTCTGGCTACATCTAACTGGCTAGCTGAACACTCTCATCTCATCCAAGGAGTCTTCTCCGAAACCCTGAGTGGCTCTTCCTGTCATATCTATAGTGGCACTGTACAATAGCATGGCCACTAGCCACATATCCTATCCTAATTTAAATTTAAACGAATTCAGATGAGATAAAATTAAAATGCATCTCCTCAGTCACCCTTGCTGTATTTCAAGGGCTCAGTGGACACATGTGGCTTGTAGCTATCTGTTGAAAAGCACAGATATAGAATATTTTCACATATACTAATATGTGTGTATTAGCAAATATCTATGCAGAGAAAAGAGCATGTTTCGTGTTAATGTTGAAAATTGCAAATCACATAGATTTTTACCACAATTATTCATTCTTCAATAACATTTCCTACAAAACAGATGAATCGATTAAGATCAGTTGATGGGAACATCAATCTATAAGATCAGTAGATAGATAACAGTCTACTCAAAAGTTGAATCACAAGTTATTTGCAATAATATACCAATACCCCATGCTATATATTTTGATACCTTGCAAAACAGATGGATAGATTAAGATCAATTGATAGGTAGATCAATCTATAAGATCAGGAGATAGATGATAGTCCATTCCAAAGTTGGATCACAAGGTATTTGCAATTATTTGTCAATACTCCATGTTATGTATTTTGATACCTCTCAAAACAGATTAATCAATTAAGATCAATTGGTGGGTAAATCAATCTATAAGATCAGTAGAGAGATAATAGTCCATCCTAAAGTTGAATCACAAGGTATTTGCAATCATATATCAACACCCCATGCTATGTATTTTGAAAGGATCCATTTACATGACTGTCACCTTAATTTAAATTCTGTGTTTCTCCAAGCAGAGACCCCATCATGTTCATAGGAATTCCCTAATGCCTAGCACAAGTTTAATACTCATTAAACTTTCCATGCAGCATCTGTGCCATGACCTTTAGGGCTCTAGAACCCTCTGAAATCAGCGCATGAGGCTTTATCACCTCCATTTTATAGATTCCAGAGTACTAAGTAACTTGCCAAGAAAGCACATCTAGTAATGTGACAGCCTTGGACTTCAAACCTATGTCTCCTGACACTCTTTTTAACTGTCCCAATTTCCTCTAACCTTGCTCATGGACACAGGAAGGACAGACATAAAAACATACAGACCTTATCAACCCATGGAGAAATTCATTCTTATCCCTGACCTAACTTTTCATGTACTTCAGACTGATATTTCTCAATCTGTTTCAGTAGCAAAGTAGAACAAATTAGCATTTATGTCATAAAATCTTTGCACATAGACCTATATAGGGGTTTTTTTTTTCTAATAAAAAGTGTTTTATCTCTTTTTTCAAAAGCCCATCTGAGCCCTCTATTTGTTTTTCTCTGAGGAATTTAATACAGATAGTCTGGGGAGGGAGCTGGTAGGAAGGTCATGAGTAGTAGGTAGGGAAACAGAAGAAAAAGAGAGAGAGAGTTTTTTCCATCATTCTCCTTCCAGATTAATTTTTTACCTCAGATTTTTTTAAAATATATATATATATATATATTAAGAATTTGATCAGGTTATTTTGTTAATTAAAAAATGAAAGAACTTTTTTTCATCTTCTCCAACTATCTGTGTGCATGTTGCTTCTCTTTTTGTTTTGTAAGTGGATACTCTCAACATTTTCAAACACATTTTAAACAAAGTAATGTTTCAGATCAATCTATTTTTTCAGTAAACATTTTTAATGCAAATAGAGAAAAGAGAAGGTCAATATTGATTGTGATCTCTGATCGTGCAATAATGTTCCTGTTTGCTACTGATTGAGTAGTGCATCTCCCTAACCGTATACTTTGCTTAAAAAGGTCAAAATGTTCTGCTTTAATGTAAGTGTTGGGTGGCATTTCAGGACAGATGAGTCTATAGCAGAGCAGGTTTAAATGTTTCCAATTACAGGCCTCCTCTTTTAGGATGTTAGGGCCCATCAGAGAGTGTGGTTTGCCTTCGTAGGAAGGATGTTTCTTGCATTGACATTATTTAGAATTGCCAGAGCATAGTGATAGTAGAAAACAGTCAGATTTAGTCATTGTTACTGTTGCCTTTTAATTCTGTGCAGACACCGCACCCTCTTACTCCCACACTTCTGGTGGGCCTCTTGCTACACCTTTTACCTCCAACTTGATCCTACAATATGTACTTTCTACCACAGTTCAGTTTTCATGCAGCATAATTCTTGCTTCTTGGCAAGGAGAAAAGTTGAGAATTCAAAAAACCCCCAAAAATAAAAATTAAAAAATTAAAAAAGCAGATGAAGCTGGGCACAGTGGCTCATGCCTGTAATCCAAGCACTTTGGGAGGCTGAGGTAGAAGGTTCATACAAGCCCAGGAAATTGACTCCCTCCTAGGCAACATAGAGAGACCTTGTCTCCACACAAAAAAATTTTAGTGGCCCACACCTGTAGTCCCAGCTACTCAGGAGGCTGAGGTAGAAGGATTGCCTGATCCCAAGATATTGAGGCTGTGGTAAGCCGACAGCGTACCATTGCACTCCAGCCCAGGCAACAGAGTGAGACCCTGATTCAAAAAAAAGACAAATTAATTTGAAATGCCTTTCTTTGGGCTAAAAGCATAATTTAAATATGTATTCTGTAATCCAAGGTGATAAAAATTTGTTAATACAGAGTAAAATAAATAAAGTCTATAAATCATCCAAATGCCACAATAAGGATTTTTATTTTCACAATTGTGGCATATTAAAGCAATTAAATTCAAATGTAGTCATTAAAAATATATCCTAGAAAAATAGCTCATGACACAAAATGTTCATAATATGTTTTTGACTATTTAAAATGGTACAAATGATAGATAAAGTTTGGTCCTATTATATACAATATGAATATATGTTTACAGTAATAGTTTGTTTAAAAATAAATGAATGTACTATAAATGAAATCTGTTAAGAGTGATTATCTCTGAGTGTTGGAATTATGTGGATTTTTATAATTTCTTCTGATTTTTCTAAAATGAATATATTACCTGTGTAATACAAAATTAAAGAGAGAAGCCTTTGAGAATGAAGATTTATGTACGTAACTGCTAATAGAGTATTGGACATCTGTTCTTATTTCTGGATCAATAGTTAATTTTACAAGTTAATCCTTGAACATTGTGTCAGTACCTGCCACATATGTAATCTCTTCTTAGCAGCAAATCTAACTTTTGAGCACTAAAATGCCTTGTCGGTCCCATGTCCTCTCTAAGCTGCTGTCAACAGAACATTTTTTAAATGCTGTTGAGGATAGAACTTTTTCTTGGGAAAACAAATTCTCCCAAATGATTTCTAATTTGATTTTTTTCTCTCATCAATGAAATCATGTCAATATCTACCTCTGAATATTTTTCTGATTATTTTTTATGTATTTATCCAGTATCAAAAAAAAAAGCCAAGGTGGGTATTTGGTATTTGCATGGTTATCTTTCTAGGCTATAAACCCAAATAAGACGTGACCAACAGCATACTCTTTGCATGTATCCCACAGGGAAAGGGCATCTCTCTTAAATTCGGCAGCACTGTCTAGAAAGGTGATTCTGCTGCATAGTTTTGTGAATGTGCCTACTGATTGTAAAACCCTGAGAAAAATTGGGATTCCAGGTATAAATTGGTAATTTATTTATAATTTAACTGACACTTTAAAACAGTGAATAGGTTTAAAAGGCTTGAAGTTCAGCCGGGCTCGGTGGCTCAGCCTGTAATCCCACGCCTTTGGGAGGCTGAGGTGAGTGGATTGCCTGAGCCCGCGGGTTCGAGACCCACCTGGGCAGCGAGACCTCATCTTTACAATAAATCAAAAAATCAGCAGGGCGTGGTAGCGCATGCCTGTAATTCCAGCTACTTGGAAGGCTGAGGCGGAAGGATCGCCGGAGCCCAGCAGGCGAGGTTGTGGTGGCCGGGAGCGGCGGAGTGAGACTCCAACTCAAAAAAAAAAAAAAAGGCTTGAAGTTCAAACCTTCCTTTTCATCTTCTGCATCACAGTTCTCTTTTCCAAACCCATTAAGTTGGCTGAGATGAGGAATAAAGTGTTTTCTTCCACTACAGTACTAATGTGCCTAGAGATTACTAGCTATGGTAAAAGTGAAGTCTGGTATTAACCACATTAATTAGATTCCCAAGAGATGAATAAAGAGTCTTTTATATAAGACTGCTAACAAAAAAATAAAAATAAAATGGAAACCAAGTTTGAATTTGTTCCATTAAAAAGAAAATGAACAAAAAATTTTTTTAAAGTTCAAGATATAGGAAGATCTAAAGAACCAACATTTAGAGAATTTGTACTATTACAATTATAATTGCCTTTTCTTTTCTGGCTTTGAGATTAGCAGCAGATGGGAGGTTAACATTACTTTTTAAATGATAAACAAAGCCGGGCTCAGTGGCTCAGCCTGTAATCCCGCGCCTTTGGGAGGCTGAGGTGAGTGGATTGCCTGAGCCCGCAGGTTCAAGACCCGCCTGGGAAGCGAGACCTCATCTCTACAATAAATCAAAAAAAAATCAGCCGGCCATGGTAGCGCATGCCTGTAATTCCGGCTACTGGGAAGGCTGAGGCGGTTGGATCGCTGGAGCCCAGCAGGTCGAGGCTGCGGTGGCCGGGAACGGCCACTGCACTCCAGTCTGGGCGACAGAGTGAGACTCCAACTCAAAAAAAAAGACAAACAAATTGATAACTGCCTCTAGTTATCATTAAAAATATTTACTGAAGCATTTCACTTAAAGATTTCAGTGTACTTGGCCTTTCGTCACATATGAGTCAAGTTTGTCTTCTCAATGGAATCTACCATTTTCTTGAGAAGAAAAACTCGCATTATATGCCAGAATTGCAACCCCTTCATGAATCTCTTCGGACCATTCCTCATTAGTTTCTACCTCATATTATGAATATAAATAACCCTGTCCGTCCATAGAAGGACATATGCATATACATGGTGGTTTACATATACATGCAGAGTTTTACATATACACATTAGTTACCGTATTCATAGATTATGATCATGAATGCAAATATATATTTGAGAAAAGTAGAGATCCCTGTAAACCTTTATTTCTGGGGAATTGCATTCATTCTATACAAAGTTTCCTACCCCCTATCCCCATAATGAGGTCTTTAGTAGAGCCACCCATCCTGGTTTATATACTTCTAGAAGATATGCATGTTTTCTAGAAAATATGTATGTTCTCTCGTAGATGCATGCAGAATACGGCAGATGGCCCTTCTGAACATGTTGAAGATTACCTCTGTGACCCAGAAGAGATGCCTCTGGGCTCCAGAGAGTGCAAATTACCATGCCCTGAGGACTGTGTGATATCCGAATGGGGTCCCTGGACCAAGTGTGTTTTGGTGAGGTGATTTACCATTTTATTAACACAGAGCTTGTTACACATTCTCACTCATAAGCTAATCACATAGCACAAGGATAGGATTAGCAGTTGCTGGGCACTACGAGGGGAGGGAGAGAAAGAGAATGGAGGGAGGGGGGCATGTAGCAATCCAAAGAGTACCTGGTCTATTACCAAGGGAAGAGAGGGCCAACTTGAAGCCCAAACTTCACCTGCATGTAGCCTACTTATGCAGCAAATCCTCGCCTGTACATAACTTCAAAATTTAAAAAAAAGTAGAGTTTGCTTAATTCCTTACCACCAAGGCTTCAAAGATATTATTAAGAAAATATAATCAGTCTAATATAAAAATCTGTTTGTGCGCCATATTTACCAAATCACGATGTGTGTTTTCTTGGTTGCTTGATTCTATGACTTCTCCGTTTAAAGTCAGTAATGTTTCCTTTCACACGAGAACTGCTTGACCTCTTGCAAGCTTTATGTTCCTTCTCAAATCATCCTCCTAACCCAGCACAAAGAACTTCCATTTGTCTTATAAGTATACTGCATGTTAAGAATCACAGTGGTGATAACAATTCCGTCCAGGTAAAAGGGAGACTGAATGACGTTTTAGTAAAGGTACTTTAATGGCATCAAGTTATTTTAATCCGTTACTTTTTGCCCAATCCACATTTTCAGTGGGAGTAATAAGCACTTGCATAGTGGGGGTACTGCAGCAAAAGAATTAACACTAAACAGCAAAAGATTCTAGGTAAGAAATAAGTAGAAAGAAGAAAGTTGTGCTTCAGTGAATCTCTTTTTACATACTGACTCTCTGTCTCTTAGGGCTTGGAAAGCCAACTGAGAGTTTCAAATCCCACAAAGCTTCTAGATTTCAACAGACAGTAGGGAATTTTCCATGGGGCTCTGGGGAGAGAGTCATTTGAAACAGAACTGGCTGCTTCCATAGAACAGTTGACTTACCCATGGGCACCTTTGTAAAGCTGTGCATTTCAAAAATGGCATCAAAAGCATGAGAAAGATAGCTATTGTGGAATTAATTTGTTGAAAAACAATATAAAACAGTTTTAAAGAAGAGTTTAAGGTGCCAATATTTTCCAAGGGGAAACTGATTTTCCATTTCAGCATTAATGCCATTAAAAATGCTGCTTGGCAACCAACTGACACAGCAAGAGCAAAAGAGGGTCGGAAGTTGACTTGAGTACAGGTGAAATTGTAATAAAGTATCAACTGTTTCACAAGGATATGCAACTGATTTCCTATTCTAATTTTATAGCATCCATTTTGAAGTTACTTCAGATAGTTGAACTATATTCTATACTGTCTATTCATATCTATAATTGTGAGATTCTTATTACCACAGACTGTGTTACAGAAATTCCATTTTTATAAAGTAGGGAATACAGAACCCAAACCCCTTCTTTCCTTATTAACAGGGGTTCTAATTACAGGAACCACTGAAATGGAACTTTTTTCATTTGGTTTCTGTTTTAAAGGACCAAGAATAGTCATCTTAGAAGAATAATTGAGGCTCCCCCATGTATAAAAGAAAGTTGATGAAACATACTTTGTATTCCTGACGGTATGCTAATAGAAATGTTTGGATGAGAAGAAAATTCAACTAGTTAAATAATTGTGCTTCTTAGGCTCTATTTTTGTTTAAGGAAAAGTCTTCAATAAATTAAATTGAACAGAGTTTAACTGAGCAAAAAACAATTCATGAATCAGGCAGCTTCCTGAACCAGAATAGGTTCAGAGAGATTTTGGTGCTACCATATGGCCAAAAAAGATTTATAGACAGAAAAAGGAAAATGACCCACAGAAAACAAGTTAGGTACAGAAACAGCCACATTTGTTACAATTATTTTGTTTTTCCAAAAGGGTTTTTTTTGCAGGAAGGCACATAGGAAGAGGGACAGGTAGTTGGTATGGCAGGATAAAAGAAAAAACTTGACAAATTAAGTTGAACAGAGTTTTACTGAGCAAAGAGTGATTCACCAATTGGGCAGCCTTCTCAATCAGAGTGGGCTAGGGGGACTCTACAGTAGCCACGTGGTGGAAGAAAATGTATGGACAGAGAAAGGAAAGTGACATCCAGAAAACAGAAACAACCAGAAACAACCAGATTGTTTCCAACTTAGTGAGTGCCTTATTTGAACCTGGTTTGAACAGTTGCCCATTTTTGATTGATCAAAACTGGGATTTTGGCACAAGAATAGATTACATTGTCTACATATCATCATGCAAAAGTTACAGATAACTCTAGGTCAACCCAAAACATGTAAGGAGGCAACTTTGGCCCAAACCTAATTTAATAGGCAAATGGTTACATTCTTATGAGACTTCAGTTAGTGCCCAGGAAACCTACATATTGCATAAGATAGAGTGAATGAGGAGCAGAAGACAGTAGAGGAAGAAGCAATTATGCTGACATCTCCGGGTAGGTGGAAGAATGACATATCTCTTCTTGTCTTTGTTCTGCACCTGGGAAGATAGCTATCTGTGAAATTGAACAGGCTTTGATTTTTGGAGCTAGACTTAGATTGTAGACCTGAAGTCACAATTGGTATGTCCTTGTTTATGAGAGTCCAGCAAAGAAATTACACATGTGTTCGGGGCAGTCATTGGTGGGTGCCTGAGGCCTTTTACCAAGATGTGAGGATCTGACTAACGCACAGTGCTAGCAATGACTTTCATTTAGAAGAGAGTGTTGTGTGAGTTGGCTTCTAGGTTTAACCTTATTTTTTGCATAGAATTTGGGGGTCCTGAGATTTTTTGTTATTGTAATTTTCCTGTACATTTGCCTTATTTGAACACAGTTTGAAAAGTTGACTGCTTTTGATAGGTCAAAACTTGGTGACAGGCACAAAAGTAGATTACGGTCTGTTTACACATTCGGTCAAGTTAGAGTTCACTACTCACAAAGAAACCTTTAGACTGAACTTAAATTATGTAAGGAGGAAGCTGTAGACTAAACGTAATTGAACACATTTTTACCTTTAACTCAGCTTGTTTCCTCACAAAGGCTTTATTAAACAAACACTGATTAACACTGATTAAGCAGTCTACCTGGCACTGTGTTAGGTGTGAACAATACACAGATGTATAAGACATAAGCCTTCTCTCGATTCACTCACAGTGTAGAAAGGAATAAGGCCTTTATATAATTGCCAGCAAGTGTTATTCCAGTGGCGCGACCAAAGTACAATGGGAGCAGAGGAGGAAGAAGGAATTATTTTAGGCCTGAAAAAGTCCAAAGAAGCTGGACCCTTGCTACTTCATGTTCTCAGAAACTAAATGTTTTCAGAAGACTATACAAGTAGAAGAATGGCAAGCCAGTTTTTTTTTTAACTGTTACATTGTCTCTGTGTGTCTATGTTTGTGTGCAATAGGGAAACAAAAGTCACTAACATCTAATTATTTAAATTCATTCTTAAAGAAATTTTTTAGGTTCAAAGACTATATACAAGGAAGAACCCCCCCCAAAATAATTATCTTTTGAAGGGTGCGCCCCATGTAATACAGGCTTTCCCCATTAGATAAGTGTTCTAGGAACCTATCAGCATCAGTGTACTAGTTAGTGTTGTTGTGAGTGGTTGTGTTTGGCTTCAGTAATTTTTTTTGGAGATTCTTTCAACGCGTTTACCCATTTTATGATAGGTGATTATGCACACCTGTCCACACCACTCTGAATATTCAGCAGTTTTTGACCCAAAACTACATGACCTTTATACTCCCCCTCAACTCCTTTTACCCAATCTCACCCTGAGCAACTTTTTTTTGTTTCTCCGGGTGAAAGAAGTCCTCAAAGGGAAACGTTTTGCTGATGTGGAAGAGGTGAAACAAAAAAGTGGCAGAAGTACTAAAGGGCATTCAAATTGATGAGTTCCAAAACTTTTTGAGCAGTGGAAAAAGTGTCTCGACAGGTGTATTGCATCAAACAAAGAGTACTTTGAAGGTGACTGAAGTTTATTCATGTAAGAATAAACACACTTTTTTTATTAAAGAAATTCCAGGTTTTTTGAGTCCCTCCTTGTATAAATATACACAGATATATATGCAATTTTATATGTAATTATATATGTGAGTTTATATATGGTATCAGCATATTATAATAATGAATATGATCATGCATGTGTGCTTGGCTAGGTGTGAGGTGATGTGTGCATTTGACACATAGCATCTTAAGCAAATTATAGCTAGGTGGGACATCAGAATCTCATTCAACACCTTCATTTTATACGTGGAAAATCTGAGGCATTATGAGGTTGACTGACTTGGCCACATTAGCCCAAGGCCCAAACATTCTAACTCCTGCTCCAGTGCTCTCCCTGGTGCACTAGATGTTGTGTAGCAGAGAAGTCACCTTTCTGAGGTGTCGTATTGTTCTTTTTAAGCCTTGCAATCAGAGCAGTTTCCGACAAAGATCAGCTGATCCCATCAGGCAACCTGCTGATGAGGGCAGATCCTGCCCTGATGCTGTTGAGAAGGAGCCCTGTACCCTGAACAGAAACTGCTACCACTATGACTACAACGTAACAGGTACGCAGATGGTCACCTGATCATGGAGTTAGGGGCCAAATCCCATGTGCCAGCTTGGAAGTGTTCCCATCAGTATAGTCAATCTCATCTTTCAGGACATGCTGCTCAGTAGCTCAGAAATAGTTAATTATTACATGACAGACATAATCAAGGGTTTTATTTTTTAGCAAACATCAAGGTAAGGTTAATGGAAATATCACACAAACATTAGGCCATAAAGTAGCTTCTGAGTTTCTCAGTGATGCTATTTAAGACATCTCCCACTTTGGGAAGGTGTAAATAAAAGAAATATTTTTACCACAGATATCAGATTCAGATTCATTAAAAGGTGTCTTTCTTTTTCAGAAGAAGTTTACTTGCTATAACAAACCAGAGCAACAATTCTTGGGGTGTGTGGGCAGTTTCTAAACATGAATAATTTCATGTAGAAATGCCAGTAATCTTAAACTTGCCAAAGATTATAAAGCAACACTATAAAAGGTACAGATAAAGAAAAATGGATGAATATTTTTTCAGAAAGATAAGCTTATTATAAATTTTATTTCTTTCCTAAAACTAATTTAATATTTCCAAGGTGCATACTCTAGGAAATAAAATATTTTGTTGGTTCATATGACTTGCAATAACTCCAAAGGTTACTTCGGAATTTTTCCCAAGTAATTTTCATGCTGAAACAAACTCAAGAAATTCTACTGTGATACATAGCAATCATACTAACTTTTTGTTTCTTTTGATTTTTATCTTCAGTTTTCTTTGATAATGCAAAGGAAATCAGAATTCTCTGGGACATGCTCTGTTACCCTGGAGAAAAAAAATGAAAGAATTGTTTTACAAAAAAAAAAGAGAATTAAGTAAATACGCCAAAGTGATTTTTATCACTTTAATAAATGTGTGCATTTTAATTCATTCTAAATATGAACAGTAAGTGAAATACCTAGTGTATTATTTGGGTGTAACATCACTGAAGTACTGTCCATTGAAATTAATATTATTTTGCTAAAATAAAAGCAATGCCAAGGTTATAAAATCCACTTTTACTAGAGGAAAAAAAGTTTTTAAGTGACATTGATCCATAGACCAAACTCATTTTTATAATATTTCCAAAGGGCTAGCCATCAAGATTGTTAAGTAGACATCTGCCTTTAAGAATAATCCCCGTAGCTATGTGCAGCCCCAGCGACTCCATTTGACTCTTGATATGTTCAAAGCTGGGACCCAGATGTTCTGCATGTGGGATGATTGATTATGGGGCTTAGGAAGCAGTTGTGAATTAAATATGGGATTTGGGTCAACAGAGTTTCATGTGAAATCTGTGTCATATTTTACCTTCTGTTCTGATGAGCTCCCTTCCTTTCAGACTGGAGTACGTGCCAGCTCAGTGAGAAAGCTGTGTGTGGAAATGGCATTAAAACAAGGATGTTGGATTGTGTTCGAAGTGATGGCAAGTCGGTTGACCTGAAGTATTGTGAAGAGGTGGGTGGATACTGTGTTACTTCTTTGTGAGTAAATTCTTCCCTAATAATTTCAATTCGTGCTGAGCCAAGTGACCTACGCTCCACACATCTCATTGGCAGCAGATGTTTTTCTGCACCATTCACAGGCTGTTAAGTACGTTCTTGAAAAGAGACATTGTCCAGCACTACCGATTTCTACATATAATTTCCTGTATTTTGTTCGGCTGGGAGCCCAAAGGTATGCTAATTAGCCTTTTCTGAAAGAAATGCATGGGGAACAATAAGTAATCAAGGTGAATAAAGGCAATAAATCTTAATCAGATGACTCATCATCTTTTGTAATTTGCTGAGAATTTTGTGTAGTGCCTAGGACACCTGCCAAGAGCCATCATTTATTCTCTTTGTTGCTAAACATTGATCGCATGTGGTTTGTAGCAGATTTTGATATTAGAATCTAATACCCAGCTGTGAGAGTCAAAGTACTCAGGTTTGATTAAGAGAGAACTTTATATTAAAACAAAGGAATGGAGTCTACCATTATTATATTTTAGGTACAGAGAATTGTAATTGGTAATTCTCTCACTGACGATCTAGATGTAAGATTTTGAAATGTGAGGAAGTGCAGTCATTGGCCTTTCTTTGTTTTCATGGAGCCATGTTTCATATTGTAATAATTTTGTCTGATTTTTATACCAAAAAGTTACTCGTACTCCTGACAAGTTTTGACAAATTTTGATTTCTCATGCATCTGAGGTCCACTGGATCAAATACCGACCAAAGAGCCTCAATAGATCTGAAATAGAGTAGACAGAGCTTATAACCTCATTTGAGTTCAGTAGGCATGGTCACCAGGTCATCTGTCTATACATTCTGAAGGTTATTATTTACGCACAATAAATTACTTCAACTCCTAAGGGAAAACTCTAGATGGAAATGTCTTAATTCATTTGATATCTTTATCATATCGACCAAACTTGATTTCCTTACATCTCTGTTCATGGGAGCAGAGCTCTCACATGTGCTGAAAACATACCTGTTTTATATACAAGTTGTTTAGTTCATAAATGCCTCCTGCTATAATGTTATAACAACCTAGTCTATTCATTCCTTAGATGTAAATAATTGGAAATTTCACACTCGAATGATTTTGATTTCGAAACCAATAACAGGAAAAGATGCAACTGTTATGAAAATAATACTATGAATAAAGATTATAATAGTCATATACTGACTGGAGAGCTTTCTATTCTGATGGGCTTCTAATTTACCTACTTTCTAGTAGATTAATTCGGGCTTTTTTCACCCTTTTGCAATTATATACATGTCCTTTTGGGTCAGAATGAAATATAAAATAAATAGCTCTGAGAGCTTTGAGAAAGTTGAACGCGAATCATTCATGACCAATTTTATACTATTTTATATGACTAAAAGGCAAAGCTATACATAAGTCCTTGATTTCCTAGATGAAATAATGAGTAAAACCCTTGGAAATACCTAATTTTAGTATTTAGCCTAGATAAGCTTAACCTTATGTGCAAATATTTTAATACTTGAAAATACTCAAATAGTGCAATGAAAGTTAGGGATTCAAATTTCAACATTCTAGCACACTCTGTCTTCAAGGAGTTAAAAATCTGAGTGTGCAGACCCTGCATTCAGTGCAACAGTAGCAGGAAACTCTTGCTGCTTCTCTAATAGCCACAAGGAAGGATGGCATTACTACCCAACAGAGGAAAATTAGGGTTCAAGCCACCTAGCATTTATGTCGTATTTTTCTCTTTGGTGTTTTTCAGACATTTATTCTCTCATACCTAGAAATTGGCTTCTCCTTTCCTATTCTTTGATCTATGAATTGATTTTTAATTTTTTATTTAGATACCTATGTTTAGATATATGAAAGAGAGAGAGAAAGAGATACAATCAATGTAAAGGAAAAAGTAATACAGGATTAAAATGTCTAATTAGTGCACACCCAGAATACCTATAAACAGATATCCTCATTCACTCTCTAGTGAAATAACTAAGTAGAATCCTATGATTCAAACTCTCCATGAAACTATTATCTACCTTTAATATAACACATCATTTTCATCATATCACCTCAAGACTCCTATCTCCAACCTTCCATGACTTTTAAGAGGCTTTTAATTTAATGATGTGGTAAAAATTTTCCTACTAAATACTGAGCTCTGCTAAGTGTTCTTGGTATAGAATATAATGAGAGTGCCTGCAGAGAGACACAGTACACAAACCTTTGATCTGATCCTCTCTCAGTGGTTAACTTAGAGCTGAGAGCTGTACTGGGGACACAGCGTAATGTTTCAGGAAAAGTTTCCTTTGCCATTCTCTTCTGCTGTATAAACTAGAAAATATTAACTTCTCTTTCAAGCAGAACAAATGTAAAAGGCCTTGAAAATTCCAACAATTAACAATAAAATAATTGTATTCTCCTAATAAGTTCTTAAATTTTCCTATTTCAATGTTACTTAGTATCTTAGACTTTCTAAGTGTGGGAATATACAGAAAAATTTGAAATCTCCATTTATATTTGTAACATAGAATGTGTAAATAGTAAACATTAGAACCCAAATGCCAAAAAAATGGCATATAGTATCTGACGAGAGGTCTAAAACCAAAATAACTGAAGAAATCAAAATATAAAACCCAAAACTTATCACAGCTAGTTGCTGAAATCAATTTTAGAAGGCAAGATCTTTGTAAAGAAATGCACATAAGATCTTCACAATAAAAAAAACCATCAGGACCCACATTTCCTTTTGAGAAAGATAACTGACTTAAAAACTGATATTTTTTATTATTTCCGTACACTATATTATTAGTCTTGAGTGGCAATGTTTCTTTTTCACTTTCCAATTTAATACGCATATGCCAAAACAAATAACATCCCTAAGATACAATTGTAAACCTAAATATTGATGATATTATTGATTTTTAATAATGGAAAGTAACTGTGCTAACACTTACTTGTTTCTCATTAAGGAAATTCAACCAACTTAAAGATTAAATCTACTTTTGTATTGCTTATTGAAAATGCTCAAACAATATATAAGTATAGAGTCAAGTATAGAGTCAACAATATTTAAGTATAGAGTCAAGTATCCTATGTCCTTGACTGTCACTCTCCTGGGTCAAACCACGTTATACTTCTGTTACAGCCTGACCAGGTTCCCATGCCCATTGCCTAGAAAAACTGAGACTGACACAGTAAACAAAGAGTTTAATATTGCTGAGTGAAAAGGACGGGAGATATTTCTCAAATCCGCCTCTCCGAGAATTCAGAGACTTGGACTTTTAAAGGGAATTTGGCAGGCAGGGGGCTAGGGACTAATGATTACCTGGAGATGATATCATGGGAAGTTTCAAAACTGTTTTCATGTTGCAGGGCCAGTTTCTGGGAGGGGGTGTCACAGGCCCAGAGGTGCTAGCTTCTAGGTATATGTTCCAGGTCAGGGTGGGACAAGGCCATCAGAGTGCAAAGTCTGAAAAAATCTCCAATACCATTTTTAAGTTTTATTATAGAGAGACTAGCCATAGAGCAAGTCCCATGACCGTCAATCAGCTACTGATCCCATCAGCCATTAAAGAAGTATGCTGGTAGTGGGGTCCTTGGGGTCCTTGGAGGTTCAGTCAATCATCCCCTTGATGTTACCACAAGGAGATATGTGCCATCTTAGGCTCATTTTTTAAGAGAAGATATGTTTTTAGCCTCAGGGCAGCTTCCCAACTCCCCCAGGTCAGGACATGAAGAACATCGATTGTCTGCTTTATTGAAGGGAAAGCGAACTTAGGAGAAAAACATTTGTTCATTTCTAACTACAGCTGCACCTTTGGGTCTCTTCTGCATTTTTTAGCTCACAGCCCTATGTTAATATTATATAAGTGGTTTCCCTTTTAACAGTTTGGGTGATTGTCCCTCAGATACGTTTTTATTCTATTATGCAACCTGCTTGTTCCCCCTATCTTCCCATTGTCTCTCTTTTCTTTCTGGGCCCCTCCCCAACCTTACAAATATACTATGGTCATTTTTCCATGTCAGTACAAACGGTTCTACCTCTGTCTTTCAGCTTGACCTGGAAAAGAATTGGCAGATGAACACAACCTGCGTGGTGGAATGCCCCGTGAACTGTCAGCTTTCTGATTGGTCTCCTTGGTCAGAATGTTCTCAAACATGTGGCCTTACAGGTGTGTTTGTCCTGCAATGAGTATTTGGCTCATGGTCAAGGAATATGAAATAAAATGTCTCTCTTGGTTTAAGTCATATCAGATCATCTTCAGAAAGGTTGGATTGAATGTCTTTCTTTCCAGAATATCTGAGCCTTACTTGTTCCTGGATATCCTTGGGAGACATCACTGTGATGCCTTCTCCCAATAAGATATATACTTACACAACTACAACAGATCACTAAGGTGGCATCACTTTGTATTTCTTAAAGGAAAAATGATCCGAAAACGAACAGTGACCCAGCCCTTTCAGGGTGATGGAAGACCGTGCCCTTCCCTGATGGACCAGTCCAAACCCTGCCCAGTGAAGCCCTGTTATCGGTGGCAATATGGCCAGTGGTCTCCATGCCAAGTGCAGGTATCAGATCTTGGGAAGTCATGTGCAAGTGTGTATTCTTCCGCAAAGACTCGATTTCAGACATATTTTTAAAGCTTACAAATAATAAGCTTCCTCTTGAAGATTTTAAGTGCCTTGCCATTTTATAACCATTTAATTTGTTTGATAACAAACATTCCCTGCCCTGTACTTTTAAAATCATCTGGAGACGGATTCATTTTAATGAAAATTTATTTGCCTGTCTTTGGCTAGAAAACAAATAAATTGTTCAGTGTATGCTTTATTGCTAGTGCCCTGTAGGGCTTCCTCCCTAGGGTTTCAAATGCTTTTCTAACTGTTCATAAATCAAAATCAATGGTGCAGAGATGACTGTAAGTGATGAGTTCTCTAATGAATTATTTCTTCTTTCCTAATTAGTTGTTTCTTCCTCCATTCCAGGAAGCCCAGTGTGGAGAAGGGACAAGAACAAGGAATATTTCTTGTGTAGTGAGTGATGGGTCAGTTGATGACTTTAGCAAAGTGGTGGATGAGGAGTTCTGTGCTAACATTGAACCCATGGTAGATGGTAATAAAAACATGATTCTGGAGGAAACCTGCACCCAGCCTTGCCCAGGTAACTACAGCAACACAGAACTCATATATTGGTGATTTATTCCTAGAAATGGGGTCAAGAGGAGGTGGCGTATGGTATGTGTTACAAATTAAGGGATGTCATCAGTTTTCTTACTCAATAATGTCTTTGCCAACAGTCAAAGTCAGAAACTGTGAAGAGGGGTGCTGTCTCGTTACAGCCAGGTAGGGGTGAAGTCCGGGTCTGCCCCGTAGCCTCTCTTGACACCCCTCTGGAGTTTTAACATCTACAGAGGATGGTAATTAGGGCATTAAGCCCATGCTATGCAGGAAAAGTATGACATAAAGGTTGGGAAAATAAGGATTAAACATAACCTATTTGGGATTTCCGGAGGAAAGAACAGAGAAAAAAAGGGAAAGGCAATATTCAAACACATAACAGCTAAAGAAAGATTTAAGTCCTCATAATGACAGCTCATCCTAGGTCCTGGGTAGAATCAATAACAAACTCACACCAAGATGTGCTATAGTTAAAACATTAAATATTGAAAAATAGAGAATCAAAAAAGCATTGAGCAAGAAAAAAAAAATCAGATTACCAGCAACTGGAAGACAAAATAATAGCATGGAAGAATATATTGAAAAATATTATTTATATTCAATGTTGGGCACAATGGGCACATGCAATAAAAAGTAGAAAGTCAATGTTGTGTATCAAATAGTACAGAAAAAATTGGCAAATGATGATAAGCTAAAAGTTAGAAACTTGGGCTTGATGCAGAGAACAGTAGGGGAAATTCAAGGTCCAAATAAGCTAGGAAACCCATCCTTAAGAAAGATATGAAGGCAACAATTTATTAGTGGACTGGAAATTAACACGCTTGGAAATGAATTATCTATATTTTATTTCCAAATGGAAAGTTTTATTCTTTCTAGCCAGACATGGTAGCACTTGCCTGTAGTTCCAGCTACTGGGAAGGCTGAGGCAGAAGGATGACCGGAGCCCAGAGGGTGAGGCTGTGGTGGCCGGGAGCGTGCCACTGAACTCCAGTCTGGGCGACAGAGTGAGAATCCAGCTCAAAAAAAAAAAAGTTTTATTCTTTCAATTTGCTTATATGAAAAGAAAAATACACCTATTTTTAAATGTTGAGTTCTTTGAATATGATCTCAATAAAATTAAAAATAAGGATCAGCAAAAAAAATTAATGATCAGGCATTAAATATATTTTCTTTTTTTTTTTTTACTTTTTAAAAAATTTTATTTATTTATTTATTATAAAGCTGTGGGGTACAATTAAGAGTTAAGTATATAAACATCGATTATACAGGTACCCTTGTTGGTGAGGTATGCCCCTTCCTCCCCTAGCAGTTTCCCTCAACTGCCAGTCCCACCCCCCTCCCCTGACAGTTTTCTACTTCTGCCAATCGCTTGCATTATAATTGTTCAAGGTCACCTTATGAGTAAGAACGTATGGAACTTAGTTCTTTGTTTCTGTGATAAATCACTGAGTCTGATTGACTCCAAATCCATCCAATTTGCTGCAAAGTCCATATATTTGTTCTTCTTTATGGCTGCATAATATTCCATTGTGTATATGTACCACATTTTTAAAAATCCATTCCAGCTTCAATGAGCAACAGGATTGGTTCCATGTTTTTGTTATTGTGAGTAGAGCTGCAACAAACATATGTGTACAGGTATCTTTTTTGCAGAAATATTTGAGTTCCTCCAGGTATATTCCCAGTAGGGGAATTGCTAGGTCATATGGAAGGTCAATTTCTAGTTCTTTCAGAAATCGCCACAATGGAGATTGGAACTGGGAACCAATTCCTATTCAGAACCCTAAAGGTCAATACCTTAAGAAATAAGATAGACAAGTGGAACCTCATCAAAATAACAAGCTTCTACAAAGCAAAAGAAACCATCAAGAGAGCAGGGAGACGACCCACAGGATGGGAAAAAATATTTACCAACTGTATATCTGACGAAGGCCTGACATCTAGGATCTACAAGGAACTCAAACGTGCTGAAAGGAAAAAAAAAACAACCCCTTTAAAAAGTGGGCAAAAGACATGAATAGACACTTCTCAAAAGAAGATATACGGGCAGCCAACAGACCCATGGAAAAGTGCTCAGTCTCACTCATCATCAGAGAAATGCAGATCAGCACCACATTGAGATACCACCTAACCCCTATGAGAAATATATTTTCTGTATAAAAGGATTATGATTTCAGAAAAGTTTAAAGATGGACAAAGTATATTTCTTAAAAAAGCTAAAAAAAGTATTAGAATTGAGTCCCTAAAAGCTGGAAGATTCAATAATGTGAGTTACACATTTATTCACTCATCAATGTCCTCATTCCTTAGTAAAAAATTATCTGAGATGATAATAACAATCTATAGTTTATTATTAAGAATAAATGAATAAAATTAAACAGAAAAATAAATAAAATAACCTCTGACAGACTTTGAGGACAAACCTCTAGACTTTAAGGACATACAACTATAGTATTGGTCTTTTCACCCAGGAATATCTTCATCTACTTCAGGTCAAAAAATAAAATAATTTTTAAAAAACAAAACTCTGAATAGCATCTCCTCTCTAATGGGTATAAAGTTTCAGGTATGCAAGGTGAATGAATTCGACCAAACCACTGTAAAACACCATGTCTATAGTACACAATATTGTACACTTAAAAATGTGTCAAGAGGGTAAATCACAAATAGCAAATGTAAACTGGTCTTACCACAATGAAATAAAACATGACTTTCTAGAACTAAGCAAAGTGTTTCTTCTTAGACCTGTGATAATGACCTTTTGCTGATCTAGCAACTCCCCTGTTTTATTTCCTGCCCCTGAAACTGGCCTGATCTCATTCAAGATCTCACACACAATTCAATTCAATGAAATCATTCAGCTTCACAGCAGACCCCGCTGGGGGCTTTGGCAGCAGGCCAGGGCTCTGGGCAGGGTTAAGGACGGCACCTTTGGACTTTGATGTACGGAATGGCCGTAGAGGTAACAAAAAAGTGACCAAGGCTCGAATTTAGAAGGCTTATAAGCCATCTCCACACCATTAATTGGATATGGCTGACACCCATGCCCTGAGAAGAACTGGGAACTTTGCCAGACATGGGTGTGTGCCTTACTAAGGGTCTCCTTGTTTGTTTTCATTGACTTTCAGGTATCAAGTATAATTATAAGCCAGACCTTGGACTTGCAGCTGGAGATGCAGCGGAGACCCACAGACCCCATTCTCATAGAGCTTGCCTTCTAATGGAAGAGACAGTTGCTGATCTAATAGTGACATAAATAAACATAAGATTCTAATTTGTGGTGAATGATAGGAAGGAAAATTACAGGATCCCATGGTAACATAGAAGGGGGCAAACACCATTTTAATGAAAGTAATTTCAAATCCAGGAGGAGGTTGCTCTTCTTTATATATTATAGTCTATTCATTCTGACTCCTCTTGTGCTAGTTTTCTCTAATGAGAGGTTTTGAAAGCTAGCTATATGTGAACTAATAAGATTTAAAGAGGACAATACTGAATTAGGAAATCCATTTCATGTGTTTGGTTGCCATGTCTTTGGCAGACATAGTGTAATTTTGTTATTATCACAATAGTTTACACAGTTAAAATATAAAAGTATGTGTAGTCCAAGGAAGTGCTTCACTCTCATTTGTTGTTATTACATCGCTGAAGTCTGACATGGATTATTTTGGGGTGATAATTATGTAACTCACAGACTACCATTAAAAGATTTATTGAGTTTTGTTGCAAAATAAATTATGTTAAATGTGAGTAACCACAGAGATAAAGCCTACTTATTAAAAAAATGTTTTATTTCCATGTAGTTTGCAGTCACTGAGGTAAAGTTATATTTACACCCATGCTAACAAGAATTTTTTTTTATTTTCACAGTTTTTCCTGCATAATTAAAACTGAGTAACCAAAAATGGCATTTCCTGGGGACATAAACATGTTTCTAAAACTTTCTTAGACTGTTTAATTTCTTGCTAGCTTCTTGCTTCTTAGCATTTCAAAAATTTACTAGAATTTTCTATATACCAGAAGTTCTAATGACATTCTCTAATAAAAGCCTACAAAAATCATCTGCATAATTAAAAACTGAGAAACCCAAAAGTGGCATTTCCTAAGGGACAGACATGTTTCTAAAACTTTCTTAGACTTTAAATTCTTACTAGTTTCTTGTTCTTAGCATTTCTAAAATTTACCAGAATTTTGTACATCAGAAGTACCCATGACATTCTATAATCATGTCACTTTATTATTATATATGTATCTGTTAGTCAATAATTCATGTCTCCCCAGGACTTCATAATCACGACATAAGAAATTTTTCCATTAATCAGATCTCCAGGCAACTCTGTGCTAATATTAGTCATCTTCAGCATAATATAAGGCTATATGAATTATTTATGTGGCATGGCTAAAATAATTAAGTGATAAGAAGCCCTTAAGAATTTGTGTCTGTCATAATTAACTGTGTGCTCTAAACAGTGTCACCAAGCAGTCAGTCCTGAAGAATGGTGGGTATTTGGAAAAGGTGTATTTCATTAAATCTTTTCTGTTCTTAAAATGACTGAGGGTATTGAACACATGGACACTGTGGCCCAACAATTGCACTCCTAGGTGTTTACCCAATGGAAATGCTTATATAAGTTCATCAAAAGTCTAGTACTGAAATGTTCACAACAGTGTAAATAGGAAAAATGTTCAACTCCCCACGGGCCCAGTAGTAGAATTGACATCTGAATTGTGGTATATTCACACAATGGAATAAAGTACTACAGCAGTAAGAATGAACAAATTATAACTATGTAAATATATGATGGCTCCCACAAATGTAAATAAGGAGCTACACATACAAACCATTACCTGTGGTACAATTTCATATACAGTGTGAAGAAAGGTTCTGAGATTCTGGGAATGTTCTGTTCCTTGATTTGAGTGTTGATTACATGGTTATGTAATAAGACTATGAAAATTCAACTATCTGTGCATTTATGATATGTGGTCATCTTGCATGTTTATTATTCTTCAACAAACAATTTTTTTAAAAATGTTAAGCTGTCCGGATACAGTGTATCACAACTGTAATCCCAGCACTTGGGGAGGCCGAGGCCAGAGGATTACATGAGCCCAGGAGTTTGAGACCAGCCTGGGTAACACAGCAAGATTTCATCTCTACAAAAAAAATTAAAAAATTATCGGGGCGTGATGGTGCATGCCCGTAGTCCCAGCTACTCAGGAGGCTGAGGTAGAAGGATTGCTTGAGCTCAAGTCGATACTGCAGTGAGCTGTGATTGTGCCTACACTCCAGCCTGGGCGACAGAGTGAGACCTCAACTCTGAGGGGGGGAAAAAAGGAAGTTGGTTGAAAATATAGATCAGAGGAAATAAGACATTATTTCTAGTATGCAGCTGCTCAGTTTGCTTTCTCATCTCCACCTCTCTGGGAAGAAATAGCAATGGAGCACAAATACCAGTTTGTCAGTCTTGGACTTCAAGCTCTTTTGAAATTAGGAATTACCCAGAAGATAATTTGTGTATATATTTAGGTTTTCTTTGACTAGTACTAAGTGCTTAATAAACCTCTTTACTATGATGATGATGATACGAGTGTGGTAAGTTTTAATCAAATATTTGTTGTGTCCTAAGAGGAAATGAGTTGTAATGGACAAGCTCCTTTAAGCCATAGTTGATATTTGATATCATTAAACAGCACACAGACCACTGACAGCCACATAGAAAAAAAAACATTTATACAGACTTATAAAATGGCATCTGAGTTTGCAAATATTAAATGCTTATTTATAAAAAAAAGTTTTTTGAGTCAGAGTCTCATTCTATTGCCCAGGCTGGAGTGTAGTAGCCCTATCACAGTTCACGATAACCTCAAACTCCTGGACTCAAAAGTCCTTCCTTCTCGGCCTCCCAAATAGCTGAGACTATAGGCATGTACCACCATGCCCAGCCAATTTTTAAAAATTTTTTTGGAAGAGATGGGGTATCACTATGTTGCCCAGGCTGGTCTTAAACTCCTGGCCTCAAGCAGTTTTCCCACTTTGACCTCCTAAATGACTGGAATTATAGGGATGAGCCTCCACACCCAGTCTAAATGTTTATTTAAATCTTACAAATATTATATATGACTGTCAAACCTACAGCGTTGCCCAGTGGAGTTAGAATTAAAATGACTATCTGGTTGGCTTTTCTTTTTGGTTGTGGGTATAAACTACACAACTGTGTTTTGCAGGTGACTGTTACTTGAAGGACTGGTCTTCATGGAGCCTGTGTCAACTGACCTGTGTGAATGGTGAGGATCTGGGCCTTGGTGGAATACAGGTTCGATCCAGAGCAGTGATTATACAAGAGCTGGAGAATCAGCATCTGTGCCCAGAGCAAATGTTAGAAACAAAATCATGTGATGGTGAGTACTACTATTCATGAAATCTATTCATTTTTATTTTGTGTTGATAAGCAAAAGCATAAAAATAATTTTCTCTTAAGCAAATGTACTAAGATCTCACTTAAGGCAGAGAATTGAATTAAGGGTGTGATTCTAAATGTTAAACATTTAGAGGAGGAAAGATCCTGCCACACCTCTTAAATTAGATGTGAAATATTATAAAGATGCTTCTTAGTTTTATTAGCTAGCATAATTAGGGGCACGTTTTTATGCACCTATAACAATCACGATCAGGAATGAATCTAACAATATCTTCAATTCATTTAAATCAAGTGACAGAATTAAAGAAAAACTACAAATCCTCAGCAAAATGAAAGATTTTACTATAGTCTCAGAAATTTATAAATCAAGTTATTGGTAAAAATTAATAATTTAAATTTGACATAGAGTATATATAAACACATGTGTTTATATGTTTGTGTGTGTATGTATACACATTCAATCAATATAGGTAACCCATGACGTATTCAAAGACCACAGAGCATTAAATGTCAGTGTTTGGGAACCACACAAGAGATGTCTCAATGAAAACAAAAAAGCTGATATATAGCGGAGGATATGAAACTCAACCGACAACCCTTTTATTTTGCTTGTGTCATGAAATAACTTAAGAAATATGACTCAGAATAGCAACTAGGAGAAAAAATATCACCTTACTTACTGAAAAGCTGGAGGAGAAAGCTTAAAATGTTGGAGGAGAGCACTTACAATGAAAACCAAATGGGCTAGATGACTTAATCCAAAAATTAGGTAGTGTTACCCATCTGTCAGCTTAATCGTCCCAAATTTGCCAACTAGATGAAACACTCCATGTGCCTAGGACAGAGTAGGTAAAGAGTAAAGTCAAGGGTTATAATAAACGAAATAGCTCCCAAGGCAAAAAAGAGAATTGCTTACCACAAAACGACAATGAAATAAAATTAGAAATCAATAACACAATTACAAAGGAAAACTACACTGCTAGATATATGTATTAAACATTAAATTGAATGCAACAGTACTCTTAGAAGTACTTAGGGAAAATCTTGAAGTTTTAAAGGCTTATATAGAAGGAAGAAAGTCTTAAATGAGTTAGGTTTTCAACTCAGGAATTTTTTTTAGTAACAATGAAATAGCATGTATCCAATGTGGATAAATACAAATGTAAGGAGATATAAAGTTAAGAAACAATAATCAACAAAATAAATAGCTTTTTTTTTTTTTTTAGCAAACTAGCCAAGTAGACCACCTCAAGGTAAAAATCAATGAAAAAAAAACAAGAACAGAGTTGGCACTACTACTAATAAAAGAAAGAGGTTAGAAAATTATGCTCCTAAAATATACATAGCTTTTGCTAACGTAAAAACTTAAATGAAGACAATTTAGAATGTTATAATTCATCAAGATTAATAGAAGACCTATACCATGGATTCTATAACTATTTTCAAATTTATCAAATATGTACTCACACATGCATATAAACTAAAATTTGAATGGTTTTAATTATGAGTTTTGCCAAAAAAAAGGACAACTCCTATTTATGTGGACTCCTAAGAAAACAGCACAAAGTTGAGTGAGAAAAAAGTGAAGAAAACCTTCCCAACTCCTGTGATAGTATAACCTTGACTAAAACAAATCAATAAAAATAAAGTTACCTATGAAAACAAATGACAAAATCGTTTTTTTAAATCAACTAACCAAATCAATAACATATTTAATAGATAATTAATATCATGACTAATAATAATTGATTCTAGAAACACAAAGATGCTCAATTACTTGAAAAATCTATTAATGCAGTTCATCAATTAATAGAAAAAAAGGGATATGATTTTTAACATGTGCTGAAAAGGTGTTTACAGAATTCAATCTTCAATCTTCGTAAACCCACATTTGGACTAGAAGGAAATTCCTTTACTCCATAGATGATATTTACCAAAACTTACAGCAAACATCATGGGGAAACTACATGGGGAAACATTAGAGGCTTTTTTTTTTTAAATAGTCAATAACACAACAAGGATGCCCACTATGGCCACTTCTCTACAACCTAGTAAAGGAGATTCTAGCTAAAACATAGTCTGAAGTTTAATAATTGAAAATGAAAAATACAATTATCATTTTCATATAATGATTTTCACACTTAAAAATTCAAGGGAATTTATAGACATGTATTTGTAAGTAAGAAGAGAGTTTAGAAACATTGTACAATTTAAAAACTTAAAAACCAACACAAAATAATTAGTCTCTCTTTTACCCGCAAGACCCAGTTTTCAAACTTTATTAGAAAAAAGAAAAACTTGCCTTAACAATAAAACTATAAGAAATAAACTTAACAAAAATTATGTAAGATAATGGGAAAAAATTATAAAATTGTATTGGAACACATATAGAAAGAACTGAAACATTGGTGAAACAAACCATGTTTATGAATAATAAGCCTCGATACCCATAACGTGTGAATTTTACATAAATTTACCTAGAAACTCTATGTGGTTTGATTAGGTTGTTAATTGAGATATTGATCCTAACATTAACTTGGAGGGGTTAAAAACCAAGAAGAACCCAGAATGTTTTTTAAGGAAAAGTGGGGAGAAATTTAAGGTACCTACCTGGCTTTACATCAAGACTTACACTAAAGCATTAACAGAAAGAGCAATTGTCCAATAATCAATAAATGAACCTGATGGAACAATGGAGAGAAACTCAGAGATAAATTCTCATACAGTAAGTAACAGGCAGAGAGTCAGTGGGGCAAGGGGTGAGTGAATAATGTTGCCACAATTTGTTATCCATATCAAGTTTTTGAAATTATCTTTAGCTTACGTCTATACAAAACTATATTCCAGGTAAATTGTAGACCTAAAGGTCAAGAGAAAACTGTCAAACACTTAAAGAAAGTATGAGAGAATATTGTTATGAATTCAAGTCAGAGAAGGCTTCTAAAATACAATACCAAATGCACAAACAAAAGTGGAAAAAATGAAAAATTATTCTCAATTAAACTTTAAATTTTCTACACAGTAAAATAGATCTTAAACAAAGTTATAAGTCAAGCCACATATAGAACAGATACTTGTGAAACCAATTACTTTCAAAGGATTGGTATCTACGATAGCAAATCTAAAATGTCAAAGTCTTAAAATTGTTGAAGATCCCAAAGAGCTTTCCTTTTATATAATCTTTTAAATGAAAATGGATTAACTTTTAATGTTTATTATTATTTATTAAAATAACAATTATAAACCAATTGCATGTCACCATAAATAGCATACAAAGGGGGACTCAAAAAAACCTGGAATTTATTTATAAAAACTTGTGTATTTATTCTTACATGTTTAAACTTTGGTTACCTACAAAGTACTATCTGTTTGATGCGATACACCTATCAAGATGTTTTTCCACTACTCAAAACAGTTTTTGAACTTGTCAATTTGGATGCCTTTTAGTGCTTCTGCTGTCTTTTGTTTCACCTTTTTCACATCAGCAAAACATTACCCTTTGAGAACTTTTTTCATACAAGGAAACAAAATAAGTCACTGGGGGAAGATCAGTTGAACTGGCAAGGTGGGACACAGGGGCCATGTCATTTTTAGGAAAAAACCGCTGAACATTCAGCATGGTGTGGGCAGGTGCACTCATAAATCACCCATCATAAAATGGGCAAACGTGTTGAAAGAATCTCAAAAAAAAAATTCACTGAAGCTGAATGCAACCTCTTCCAACAACCCTAGGTGGTACACTGAGGCTGATGGGTTCCTAGAACACTTACCCAGAGGAGGAAGCATGTACTACAAGGGACCCAACCTCCAAAAAAATTTGTTTCTTTGGGTCCCCTCTTGTATTTCTGAAAAAATAACTGCTTTATATAAAAAAACTTCAATGACAAGAGTTCTCTTGTTTAGATTTTGCAAATCTCTATAAAGTCTGACTTAAGCAATATAGTGTTCAATCTATTGCAATCTTATATTCATGCACATGTATGATGAACATTCAGCTTTGCTCACACAAATATGTTATTGCAAAGGGTAAATACTCACATGCACTCTGAAAGAAGGTCAAGGTCTCCCAGGGTCCCTGAGCTGCACTTTGAGAATTGTTATTCTAGAATAAAGCATTTATGCAATTCAATGAGAAAAAAACATAGATGGCAGTAGGGAAAAAAAAGGTCAAAATAAATAAATAAGCAGTTTACATAAGAGGAAATTCAAAGGTCCTAAATGTCCCAACACATTTGTTACTGTTTAATAGCTTTAGCAGTCAAGGAGCCTCAATTTAAAATGACAAGATTCCTTTCCATACCAACAAGACTGACAAAAAAATTAAAATCTGGCAATTATAAATCTTCGTGAGTGATTAAAGCAATGGTGATCTTTGTCCACTGCTGGTGGATGGGTTAATTGTCACGTTTTGGAGAAAAAAAAGAATATTTAGTAAAGTTTCAGTGATCCTTACAATGATACAAAGAAATTTCCCTTCTAGATATTTATCTTAAGTGATTACCTGGAGACTTACTTGAGGTTGACCACCATGGCATTGTTCGAATAGCAAAATTAAAAATAACCTAACAGAGAAAATAGCTACATAAATTGTAGTATTTAGTACAATGGAATTCTGTGTAACAGTTAAAATAAATTGACTGTATCGACAAAAAAAAACACACAGAAATATTTCAGCCATAACACTGACTATAAAGTGTCAGAATGATACAAGAATAGGATTTTTTTCTTTTCATACTGCATAACAATAGTACTGTACGTCATTTATACTATATATATATATATATATACCCACACATATATATAGTGAAAGAATTAAAAGCATGGCAAAGAAAGTCACACATCTACTTCATAATAGTATGTATGGCTGGACAGATAAGAAAGGATATCAAATAAGAAAATAATATGGCCGGGCTCAGTAACTCAGCCTGTAATCCCAGCGCTTTGGGAGGCTGAGGTGAGTGGATTGCCTGAGCCCGCAGGTTCGAGACCCGCCTGGGCAACTTGGCGAGACTTCATCTCTACAATAAATCAAAAAGTAGCCAGGCGTGGCAGCGCGCATCTGTAGTTCCAGCTCCTTGGAAGGCTGAGGCGGAAGGATCGCCGGAGCCCATCAGGCCGAGGCTGCGGTGGCCGGGAGCATCCACTGCACTCCAGTCTGGGCGACAGAGTGAGACTCCAACTCAAAAAAAAAAAAACACCTAAAAAACAAAACAAAACAAAAAAAGAAAATTACATAATGGGACATCAATAATGGAACGTTTCTTTTATGTTTTATTCACCAATAAACAACTGAAAACTAAAGTAAATATGGCTAAATGGTAATATTTGTTAAAATTCCATGATGAATAAGTAAATATATATGTTTTATTTATAGCTATTCTCCATACCTATCTGTATGTTACATATTTCATCATATTTTTTAAAAATTAAAGGAAAACCCAAGTTCCTACCAGACAGAATGTCAGCAGACATGGAAAATGAGTTAGGCTTTAGGTTGATAACTGCAGTTTTATAATATTTACATGGCAGCTTCAGGACAATAAATTGACATTTGAATCATGAGGGATGAGTGTCTTATCACTTTTCCGTTACTTGTAAATTTTTTATGAATACTCCATTCCGTTGATTGCCCTTCTGGGCAACAGAAGGCATCTACTAATGTCTCTCATGTCCCTGCAGATGGACAGTGTTATGAATATAAGTGGATGGCCAGTGCTTGGAAGGGGGCTTCCCGAACAGTCTGGTGTCAAAGATCAGATGGTGTAAATGTAACAGGTAAACCTCCAACTTCTCTTTGTTCTTTGGACGTCGTCTTATAGCACACATATAATTGGTTAAAGAACATAATGAAGATAATCTTTTAGTATTCAACACGGGGTTAGAATTCAGGACTCCTGAGCTGTGTGCCCATCTGGTGACCAATGACAAATTATGGTATTGTATGTTTCAAGTTATCTCTTGCCTCGTACTTTTAGATATTGCTGCTGGAGCTTCTTTAATTAAAATACCATTTAACATTAATAAATGATTATAAGTAAATAATTTTCAAATTACTTTTTCTATAAATTTTATGTATGAACAACTAATTATGTTTTTAAAAATCAGGGTTTTCTTTTTACTGTTTCTGCTTCTTTGCCTTCTGAACCAAGTACAAACACAGGCCAAAAATACCACCAAAGGAGTTTGATGGTACAAATTTAAATATCTTACATGGATTCAAAAAATCTATGATGTAGAGGCATTCTTATTAAACAATAGAGAAGACCTATTGGTAAATCTCAAACTCAGACCATCTGAGCAGCTTATTTACATGCCGTCATTCAAAATTGTGATTCATCCCAAGAAGAAATCCAAAGGAAGAACTTTTTATATTGTACTTCGACCAAATACACCTCCAGAGAACTGCTCTAATCTGCCATTACCAAAAGCTTCTCTATCTGAGCTCAGTCAATGCAAGGGGTCCCTGTTATTCCTTGAAGGGGGATAAGACTTTGACTTCAGATGTGTTAGTGAATCGCCCCAAATTTTTTCTAGAAAGGAATGAAAGTCAGAACCGGAACCTCAGCCTCAGGCACATGGGCCCCCAAATTACCTCTCCTTAAACTTTATCTTTCTAGACCTGACAGGAATCTCTATAGCAACGGCAGCAGGAGTGTTGACCGATGGCTGCTCAGGGACCTGCAAACTTGTGGCAGCGCTTTGAGTCTCCTGTGGGGAGAAAAAGTAATGTGCATTCGGCTACCTCTGAGTAATGCCCATTTATAAATTTAACTTTAATGTATACAGTAAGATAGCAGTCACAGGGATCAATACAGTTTTTGAAAACTATCAATTTTTACATTGAATTTTAAATTACCTGGAATTACTGAATCCTAATTGGTTATTTCCTCCTTCTGGAAGCTGGATCAGGAAGTCAATTGTGTGTGTGTGAAAGAATGATTTTTTACATGAGAAAGCTGCATCAAGCAATCCTTGGTAAAAGCAACTCCTCCCTGAGGACATGTACTAACAAAGAAAAGATAACTACAGGGAAACCTTTTGCTCTCTCACAGTATTATGTTTCTGCCACCGCACTCTGAGAGGTCTGGGGTAAGAAGAGGCCTGGACAGGGAAGCCCAGGCTTTCTGAACCAGGAGGTATGGTAGGGTCATCTGTTCAGCTCAGAGATGGGAAATGAATGTCTCCAATCCTCTTTAAACTATTCTGAAGAACCTCAACAGCCTTCCCAGAGCATCCTATACATTCACGTTTTTTCCCAAATATGGATGCAGATAATTTTTATCTGCCTTCTCTCCTAAATGTTTAAAGCTCTTCTCCCACTGCAATTGGCGTTATTCCTCAATGCAACAGTAAGCCAAACTTTAAAAGACTCGCCTGTAGAGATCATATTTTTAATTTTTTTCCTATAAAGCAAAGTGTCCAATATATTTGTTTCTAAGACTGTTTGGTACCAAAAAAAAAAATGTGTTAATGATTTGTGATAAACTCTATATGCATTCTTCTTTCAACTTTTAGAAGAGATGAGATTCTTTATAAGGAAGAGGCAAGTGTGCAAAGGAATCTTACCTTGATCAATATGTTAATTTATAAATCGTCTTTGTAAAAGACCCAAAATATTGCTTTTCTTTTCCATTGTGTGTTTAATGATATTAACTTCAATATGGCCACTTAACTGCAGTTAGCTTGCAATGACTACTTTTCCATAACAACTTTTCCATGAATATTTTGAGTTTGTAATATTGAGAAAAAGACTAAGAATTAGCAATAGGCATCTTTGATTAAATTTCAGATGAATTATCAGTTCTATAAATAAAGAAAAACTTTGTTTTGCTAAAATTCCGTTAAGCTGAACAGTATAGTTTGAAAATATGGGTTTCTGTCACATCACCAGTGGCCCTTTATGTCATGTATTCCTATCTTAAAACCTCATTTACAACAGCGTAGTCACAGTTGTGACCATACTTGAAAACAAAGAAGAAAAAGAATGATAAATGGCTCTATTATCAAGTAAAAACAGGCATGCAAAACTAAGGACTTGGTAGCTACATGTGTTTTCTTCTTGATACCCAAAGAATACCTACCTTAAGTTAGCAAAAACAGTGATTTTTCTCCAAAAGAAATACATATTATTTAAAAAATACATTTATTTAACATAAAGAGTTATCTCAAGAGACAGGAAAATTATTGCTTTCAATCTCCAAGAAAAAATTTTAACTTTAAAAGAAAATTAAATTTGCTTTGCAGAATTTGCAGGACTTAGTTTCGGGAACTCCTGACAGAAATGGCTGTGTGTGATTAGTATTTTCCAAATAGCAGCAATAGAACTATCCTTTCAACAAATTCATATTGAACATCTGCTAAGTACCGGGCACTGTGCTGTCTCCCCTGGGTGAGAAGGGCCTCAAGTCGCTGAACCCAGTGGTCAAGGTTCCCAAAGCATTTCACGGTCAATCACCAACAGAAACATCCGTGGGATTCCCAAAGCTGTACAAGACTCAAAGACACATTGCCAACAATAGTGCATCTTTATCATAGCAAGAGTTACTGTTTGTCAAAACATGATTTTCTGTTCTGCAGGAGGCTGCCTGGTGGTGAGCCAGCCTGATGCCGACAGGTCTTGTAACCCGCCATGTAGCCAGCCCCACTCGTACTGTAGCGAGGTATGTGTGAATTCAGCAGGGCAGACATGCCAGCTGCGTCATGTGTCCCCCCACTGTCCCTTATGCAACCCCCCCAAAAAACCTGTCGAGACGCACGAAACGTCTATTTTTAGTTGTGTTCTTTTATCACTGTAGACAACTCTGAATGCACTTGCTTTCCCTCTTAGAATACATTTGTGTATAATTCCAAAAGTATGTTGTTTTTCTTACATAGTTAAACAGAAATTACATGTAGGAATTTCCCCAAACAGTCCTTGATTAGAGCCTTGTCTCCAGCTGGGTCTGCTGTGCTTTCGAAGATTACCTTGAGTGGCTATTGTGAATCTTCTTGTTCTCCCACAGACAAAAACATGCCATTGTGAAGAAGGATACACTGAAGTCATGTCTTCTAATAGTACCCTTGAGCAGTGCACACTTATCCCCGTGGTGGTGATACCCACCGTGGAGGACAAAAGAGATGTGAAAACGAGTCGGGCGGTACATCCAACCCAAACCTCCAGCAACCCAGTAGGACGGGGAAGGACCTGGTTTCTACAACCATTTGGACCAGGTGAAGTGTCTAAACAGCGTTGGTATAGAAATAATTCTTTAGTTGTACATTTAGCTGATACCAAAGGATGAAAAAAGTGAGCAGACCTTTTCATTTGAGCTATCTATGTTTTCATCGACCGGCAGTTATTCTGATACTACCAGCTAGTCTTGTATTTCTTACTATTAGTATGAAAAAAGCTCTCTTGCTCAAAGTGCACAGAAATGAAATTACTTTTTTTCTGAGCAAAGTCCTAGGATTTACTTGAGTGCAATTCCAGTCCAAAAATTGCAAGTACAATTAATTTCAAAATGAACAAAAATGAAACTACAAATTAGGGAGAAAATGTGTTGTCATTCAGAAATGGGACAAAGGATACTATAAAGACATTCTAGAATTTTTAGTTTGATCATAAGAATAGTGATAGCTTGAACTTTAAACGGGACATCACGGATGCAGTCCCATGCTAGGAGGTGTGTGGTGACCCGTCCAATTTATATCAGCCCTGAGAGCTGGCTCACTCAAATAGTCAGAATCTGTACTAGTGCCAAATACACAAAGGCAGCATGGAGACTTCCCTTCTCCATGGGATGATCCAAACCTGGAGGCTGATCAGACCTTTTTTACAATAAACAGCTCTCAGTGTATCCAGTAATGGACTTGAAGCCCATACAGGCTAACGCTCGAAGGCCCGATGAAATGCTATTCTCTGCTCTGTGCACTTTCTCTCCCCATCTGGATTTAATCATATGCTCATCCCTGGAACTAACCAGGTGCTTGAAAATGTACTGCAAGGGCTGTATGGCCGCTAAGATCATGCCACCTTTGCTCACACCCTGGAGGAATTACTAACTCAGGAGCAAAGGAAGTTCCCAGGCATCAGCTACTCTGTAATTCCATTAGAAACATGAGCTAGGAGGGAAGGAATTTGCATAGCCAGCTCATCTCCATATCTAATACTTTAAGCCAAAGTACTCTCCCTTATTGGAGAATCAGTATTGAATTTTTAAGGTATTTTAAATATTTGGATGATTAACTTTTAATCACATTATCCTTACCTTGAGTAGCTTTTTAGTGGAAGATACAATTTATTTTGCAAAGATGCTTTGTCTGTAAGCATGGGGAACTCTTCTCTTGGTGTTCAAAATAGCTGGCCAGCGAATAACCAGTAGCAATCTTGACCTTGGCCAAGAATTCAAGCAACTCTCCTCACATCAAAATCAGGTTGTTTTTTTTTTTTAAGAAGGAGAATATTATTGTCATTATTTTTAATTTAATATATAGTTTTTCCAAAGTGAGCATTTAAATATATTAAAAGGGTTCTGAAAAATTATACTGAGACATCTTTGGTTTTAAAAAAGTCAAAAAACATTTATTGATAAAAACTCTCAAGGCCGAGAAACCCAACAGGGCAACAGCTCTTCTGATCTTAAACTCAGTTCAATTTAAAAAAATAAAAAAATCTGTAGAGTTAAAAGGAAAGAGTATTTAGAATATTAATTGAGTTCATTTCCAGCAAATAACTTGATCCAGGTGTGAAAAATATTCCACCGTACCAATTTGCTTTTGATGTCTTTCAAATATTGAATAAACTAGAGTCTATATAAAGTCAATTTTGTCCAATCTATAACTTTAACACTAATATCAAATATTTAATGGTATGGTTGCAGCAGAAAATATGTCGATGTGAGAATCAAATTAAATTAAGCAGTGTCATTAATAGCATCTTGTGCTTGAAGTTTAAAACCAAGAATTTCAAAGAACATGAGACCAGAAAACCAAATTAGAAAAGTCCCTGTCATGTCTGACTCCTACATTAGTAAAGATAGAAAAAATTATTTAGAGTTTTTTTGTATTAGCTAAAAAAGGTTTTTTAAAAAATGATATTGTCAAACCAATTTTAGAACACACCATAAGCATAGACTGAATAAAAAGATTGTTAATTCAAAAAATTAAATATATTTCCCTTCATTTCATCTGGAACAAAAATGGTAAAAAACAAAGTTTGTGTTTAAATATGAACACGTCAATTCAAGATTTTAAGACTTTTTAAAAATTGCATTACTTTTATCTTTCCTGTAATTTCCATTCTCAAGCTACATTGAAAATCATAAGAAAATATTTGTACAGTATTACACATGTACTGAGTTTGAAGTAAAATTAGGTTAAGAGGCAGCAAAAGTTTAGACATATAAGCTAGAAATATGAACTTAAACATTATTTATTACTTTTCAATTCAATTCTCATAGATAACTTATCTTTAATGAAGCAGCATCTAACTCATAATAGCAGCTTTGCATTAATCATTAACTATGCTGAAGCAGTAATTCATTATGAGTTTTGAAAGAAATTAGTCATATGTGGTTGATCATTGGTCATAGTTAAAGCCTGTCTCATTTATACCAGACTAATGTAAATTAATAACTAATATCCATTCTTCTTAGATGGGAGACTAAAGACCTGGGTTTATGGTGTAGCAGCCGGGGCATTTGTGTTACTCATCTTTATTGTCTCCATGATTTATCTAGCTTGGTGAGTGTTTAAATATTTAAAAAATATTAGGGGGTATACAATGTCTCTATATCAGAGAAAAGACTTTCCATTAACCATAACACAGAAATAGCAATCTAATGTCTCAAATAAGTATTCTATATTTCTTTAGTGTTCACATGAAGTTTTTATTTTTTAAAAAGCATGGCTTTAGTTCAAATCTACCAAATTGGAGTCATTCATGTCTGAAGGTGAGCTAGAACTGCTGCTGGTCATATTTTCAAGTGTATTCTCTTGAAAGTATCAAAAGAATTCGTTGCATGGCCGATGGTGAATTGTAGGTTTTTATATGGTGTCACTACCAGAGGAAGATAGTATGAGAATATCTCATCTTACTCAACTATCTTGTAAAACATGTATTATTTATAAATTATGTATTATAAATACAACAATCATATTATGATGTTATTTCTGCTGTTAGTAGTAAAACAATCCCACTTGGATAATTTATGTTTTATAAGATAATACAATATTTGAAGTGTATTCAAAGTTTGCTCAAAACATTAAACTGTGAAATTCAAAGAGATCAGAAAATCAAATTCTGAATTTAGGTAGTGTAGGCAATTAGATAATTTAGGTCTATCAACTTGGTTTGCTTTTTTTAAAAATTTAAAGCAATCAAATTTAAAATTAAAGACTGATTTTATTCTCCTCATTTAAATGAATCTTGTTTTTACAGCAAAAAGCCAAAGAAACCCCAAAGAAGGCAAAACAACCGACTGAAACCTTTAACCTTAGCCTATGATGGTGATGCAGACATGTAACATACATCTTTTCCTGGCAACAACTAGTTTCGGCTTTCTGACTTTGTAGTAGATATCCAGAGGCCACAACAAATGTATCCAAACTGTGTGGATTAAAATGCATTTTACTTTTTAAAAGAGCATCATAAAGACAAGAGTAACAGTTCTGCTGCCACTGGAGATATTCAAGACAGTACGGCTTACATAAAGACCATCCATCCTGAGAATTCTAGGAGATTTAGTTAACTACATGCTGCATTCAGAGAGTTTGATGTCATCTTTTCTGAAATCTACCAACTGAAAACCACTCTTTCATCTCTAAAATTAATGGCAGCATTGGCCATTTTGGATGCCTGGGGCAAAACCATCTGCAGTGTTGACCCATAAAACTTTCTAGCATGAAGAGTTTATACCAAGATCTGTACAATACTATAGTGAAGCGTAACAACATGTATACTCAAATGAATGATACACATTATGTCAGATTATGTACTTGTTAATAAGCAGTTTTAACAATTAATAAGAAATAAGCTCTAAGCTAGGTAGAAAAGGCATTGAATACATTCAGCATCTTGGTGGTTGATGGTAGCTTTTATTGACTTGTATTTCAGAGACAAAGACTCTTTTCTAAGACTTCCTTCTTGTCTCTCTCCAAAGCACGAATGCTGGACATGTACTAGTATCTTAGAAGAAAGAGTCCTCAAGTTCAGTATTTTATAGTTGTTATTGTATGGAAAACTAATTTACTTGTGTTAATACAATACATTTCTACTTTCCCTAATTTTCAAACTGGTTGCCTGCATCTTTTTTGCTATATGGAAGGCACATTTTTGCACTATATTAGTGTACCATGATAGGCTCTGAACCAGTATTGCCATAGAAACTGCCTCTTTTCACATGGGATGAAGACATCTGTGTTGAGAGTGTCAAGGAGACATTTGCAAGTTCTTGCATCTTGAAGAGAGTAAAGTTTGATTTGGATGGCAACAAGATAGAATCAGATGTTACACTTGCTGTCTACACACTTACTCATCACTGCAGCCATTGTGCAATTGACAACATGGCGGTAATTTAAGTGTTGAAGTCCCCAACCCATGAACCCTCCAGAAGGTGAATTCCCCTAGTTGGTTTGTAATTGTTCTTTGAAGGCTGTTTATGACTAGATTTTTATATTTGTTATCTTTGTTAAAAAAAGAAAAGAAAAGAAAAAAAGGAACTGGTTGTCTTTTTATTTTGAGCAGACGGAGAAGATAATGTATCAATAACTTTTGTAACTAAAGAAATCAAAACTATGTGTTGATTTTTCTTTCTCCTAGATCTGTTTGCCCAGTTTCAGAGTGAATGTCTGTCTTGCAAAAAGGATGTCAAAATGTATGGTCTCTTGTCTTTCTCATTGGTAAAATCTGAAGCAGTCTTTTTAATGTATGATTTTAAAAACAAAAATATTTAGACAAGAAGAATAAGTACCTTGTCCAGGGCTTTATTCAATATCTAGACCAAGGGCGGCAGACTTTCAGTAAAGAGCCAGATAGGAAATATTTTCAGCCAGGTCTATGTTGCCGATTCTCAACTCTGTTGTACACAGTAAATGAAGAAATGAAAATGGCTATTTTCCAATAAAACTTTCTTTACAAAAACAGCCAGCAGACCACTTTTGCAAGCTGCAATATGCTGACCCCTGGTCTAGATGTGTGTGGGTCTTTTTTTTTTTTAACAGTTGTACAAAAATATTTTTTCTTTATATATATACTTTCTTGTTTTCTGCTTTTTATTTATTTTCCGTAGATGATTTTGTTGAATGTTAACTCTATATGGTGTCATCTTTAGTTTTCATTCATTTACCCTCTGACTACAATGAATGTTTAATTTCTAAGGTGAAAGCATACATACTTTAAATTTATCATTGTATTGGAAGTAACTATAATTTTAACAGATTTAGCCCTGGGAATGGCACAGTGGGACAATATCTAATTTAGCAGAGTTTTCTCCTATGAAAAGAAAATTCAAAAGGTGCCATTAAAAAGCAATACCATTTTTCAGGTAACATTATTGCAACAACCTCTGGGAGAGAGGAGAACATTAGGTCTTCAGGTAAAAAAATAATAATAATAGTATAACAAACCATTTTATCTTAAATGTAGCTGTGTTGCTGTAGAAGTGGTTGGGTTAGAAAGTATTTTGCCTTCATGCTGGAGTTTGGCTCCCCCTGCTCATTAGAGTATTTGCAAAGATTATAAAGGACATCAGAGTAGGATATGATGGTCTCCAAAATGAAAGTTTTCTTTGTATTTCAATAAGAACTAAATGCAGAAAGCACAAATCCCTTGTTCAGTAGTCACTGTATTCAGCAATGTAAATCATTTAAAAGCGAACTTTACTTTTAAACTAGGGATTTAAACAAAGAAAATCAAAACAAAAATCCACTTAATCTGTTTTATTGAACAGGAGGACAAAAGTAATACTGTTACTCTAAAACTGTGATTGTCAATATAAATACTCAGGGGACTTTCAGATAATTAAATTGATCTCTTTGAATAAATAAACTTCATTTGTCCGAAATGGTTGAGCAAGAATCTCTTGCAGTTACTTGTAAAATTCAGCGAACAGTCATAAAACGTGTCCAATGCCTAACAATTTTGAAATGTAGAAGCACATAAAATATTGTTCCCACTAAAGCTATGTTTAATATATTGTAAAATGTCACTAATTCAGAACACAAATCAGTGTCATATTGTAAGAATTGAGATAAAAAACATAAAATGTTATGAAAATACATATTTTATTCATAAGTTGATTACTTGTACAGTATGTATGTGCAGAACAGATTAGGTTAAATATGTCCTAACATTGGGGAACACGTTGGAAGATCACTGTGAGGATAAATAAGTAATGCTAGATTGTTTCTTGTTAGAAAAGTGGAAAGAGAGCAGTGTGGCTATCAGGCTAATTTGGAAAAATGGGACGTTACTATATTCATGTTTATAACATGAAAATGGGCTTATCTTTGTTTCTGGCATGAGTCAATAATGAGTTAAATATTATACTGGAATATCATCAAAATCTTATTCTTCCTGTTCATTCTAAGAATTCAGGAGGGGACTATAATTACTAATGACAGTAAGCTGACATTTTTGCCTTACCAAAATAGTCTTTGAGCCCAAAAAGACTTTGAATGACTGTTCTATATATATGAAAGTCTGCTTGGTTTAACAAAAGAAAAAATTTGACCCAGTATTATATGACTGTTGAACTGTTTCAATAGAAACCATATAGAAGTGGCATATCTGATCGCTCTTAAAAGGGACTGATTTGCTTATTCATCTATACCTAATCCAATATATTGACCATACTCTTTATTTCAAAGACTTTTTGAGGACACTACCGTGCAGCTTCAACTAATCGAAAGGGAATACATAAAAGCATGTTTCTGATTACTTATAACAAAGCACAAATTACTTATAACAAGACAGATATTTATTGACACATGTAAGACACTCTTAGGCAACGTAAACAATAATTAGTTATGGCTTTTTGTATACATAGGTTCCTAAGACACTCAGAAAAAGGAAAGAATGCTTGAATGAAGATAGCACTTAAATACATGGACCCCTCCTCTAAGTTTGTTTTTAAATGTGCTTAGTCTTTTTTCCTGCGTAATGTGACTTAGGTTATGCTATTTGGAGTTTGGTCTCCCCTACTGCACCCTCGTGTAGAGGCAATGGTCATTGTGGCTTCATCAGAACTCTATGCAGTTCCTGGACATCCCAAGTAAAGTCACTTCTTATTTCTTAAAGGAAGTACACATTGATGACCTATGTCCTTGGTCCTTTCTGGTGATTTTCTCTGCATGGTCTCTCTCCACTCTCTCAGCAGCTAATCCTGTCTACCATTCTCAGAACTACCTTCCACTAAACAGGCTGAAATGTTTAATGAGAAAAAGAGGAGAATACCTGCAGATCCTTCCTGTAAGAATCAAGGTGTCACTCAGAGTGAACATCTTGACTTGAACAGAACGCACTGGTCAAAGAAATGAAGGTAGGAGGAAGGGAAGGTATGGAAGGCATGCAGAACAGAAGAAAAGTCCTTATCTGTAAAAATGTGAATTCCTACACATGCTTTAACCCAGTCCAAGCCTCCTCCTATACTTCCTACCTCCTTCTTGGTCCCCTTCCCACACCATACAAACGGTGAGGGAGGCCTGCGCCTTTCAATACGGAGCAGAAAGAAGCATCCATTCTTAAGCTGATTTGGGGTCTAAATAGATTTGCAAGAATCTTGCTTCCCAAATGATCTGGGAGCTCTCTGCTTTAAAAAATATTGCCAAATTCCAATGTGTTTTTCTGTTTCCCCCCTAAGACTGAAGGTTTTGAAAGGACGGTAGTCCATGAGCAAATCTGTGGGGAACCTTGTCAGGCATGGTCTTTCCTAGACCTGTAGAGATGAGAACATCTGCCCATTTCGGTAACAGCTGTCTACACTTAGTCCTGTCCTCAGGTGGGCCTGGCCACAGGACAGGGTCTCAGGAATTTAGAACTGGAGTGTGGGCCTAGCGAATAGTTATTCTTCTAGTAAAAGAATGTTTTGCAGTGTGATATGATCATTCTATAGCAGAGACACTGAAAATTGGTTATGTCTACATTATTGAGTGAAACAAAGGCGAAATTAATCCGTTTAATGTTGCAGTTTCATCATTTTGTGCTTCTACCAAATCAGATCTTAAAAAGGGCAGTATTGAAGAGTTTTAGCGTGTGGGAGCCGTGTTTTCGGTGATAGAACATCTCCATTTTATTTAATTGCCAGTTTTATTGTTGTGCTTTGTGGGTATATTTTTTTCTATTTTTATGCGATAGTTTCTAGATTGCCTACTTTTCAACCCCAGTGAAATTTTCCCAATAATTTTTCAGGAGTCTGTTCATGTTTATTTTTAGAAAATAAACATTTAGATTCCTTTACTGGTACTTTTTCTTGCCCATTTTTATCACAGAGATTTGAAGAAATCAGTATCTGTCATTGTAAAACATAACTTTATTAAATTTGCAATCTGTCTTTCTATAAATTATAATCCCCTAAATGTGTATTTTTTGTTAACTACCTGAATATTTATTTTATTTAAATAAGGAGGCAGCTGTCTAAGAAGTTTTTGTTAATATTACTTTGTAAATTGTGTAATGTAATTTATTTTAAATTATGTACACTTCATTTTAACGCACAAAATGTCTATGTACAATTAACTACAGATTTGCAAATAATGTCACTAAGCTTTATTCAGTGAATACAGATGGCATGTGAAGATGTAATATGCTTTTTTACATTTTCATATGGGTTATTTGTAAATAACTGTATCGCTGACAAACATAAACACGGAAATCATTTTCATTCTAATCATGTGTGTCTGTGTTTTGATTTGCACTGCTTTTTCCATACATATAGATTTTAAAAATTTTTTTCAGTGAATACCGAAATCCTTTTTTACTACTGAATTTCCCTTTCCTGGGTCTTTCATAATGACTCCAAGTTAGATAGTTCAAGAAATGCACACTTTTACTTTAAAAGTCAACTGAAACCACCAGATGACTCATCATGGACAAAGGGCCTCTTAGTTTCTGGGCAGTCGAAAGAGGGGAACAGCAGAGAATGCCAAAACACTTCAGGAGAGAGCACAACCCTTCCCACCCATCACTCATGAGGCAAGCCTTTAGCTGTCTCGTCTTCCTTGTCTACCCATAGACGACCAAACCTAAAAATCAAAGCAGGAGCCCCCACACTAAGACATTCAAAAAGCGATGCACAAACTAAGCAAATTACTGCCAGGGTAGTTTGCAATTAAAACATTTCCTGAATAGCTGCTAAATTATAATGAAGCAGGGAGCCCCGTAGGCCCTCAGTCCACACACCCCTCAACCATGCAGCCAGCCCCCAACGATCGATGAGGAAGATCATTTCCAGTCTTTTTATTTTCTGTGTTACTCATTGCAACAGAATCTAGATGACACAAATGTTAACATATAGTACCCAGCAATTTCTTTCTATATCCTAGATATTCCTAGTCAAATTGCTAACTTCATTTTTTATTTTGCAGTTTCAGTTTATGCCCTGCAAACACAAATACAAATATGACTGGTCTGCGCTTTATGTTTGCTCCTTCTGTGTCCCTAGTGATTCCTTTCATTAACTCTGAATCTATTCCAATAAAGGGCCAACACACACATTTCAATCTACATCTCTCATCAGTGTCAGTGACTCCGAAAATAAATTAGGTAAGTACAAAAATGCATAAATGCAATCAGGCTTTCTGATATTGCAGTTTTTGTGTTGTTTGAGTCAGTGTCTCACTCTGTCACCCAGACTGGAGTGCAGTGGCATAATCACAGTTCACTGAAGACTCAACCACCTTGACTCAGGTGATCTTTCTGCCTCAGCCTCACCTGGGACTAGAGGTGCACATCATGCCCAGCAAATTTTTTAATTTTTTTTTTTTTTTAGAGACAAGTTCTTGTTATGTTGCATAGGCTGGTCCTGAACTCCTGGGCTCAAGCAATTCTCCCACCCTGGCCTCCCAAAGCGTTGGGATTCCAGACTTGAGCCACTGCATCTGGCCTGCAGTAATTTTGATGTGACTTTTCCTCCCCTTTTCCACCTTCCTCTGGAGCATCTCCCTGCCAGGTTAACTCAACAGTCTAATATGTATCTTGTCATATTTTTCTCCTTGATCATATTTTATAAGCATGATGGTAGTAAGGAGCAAGGGGAAAGAGAAAGAGAGGGAGAGACTTGAAGAGACAGAGAGAGAGAAAACGAGGGAGAGAGAAAGGGGAGAAGAAGGAAGAAAAAGGATGAGACGATGGGGGAGAGAGAGGGACAGACACAAAGCAATGAGGGAAGCAGAGGGCAGAGAGAGAAAGAGATGGGAAGACAGGGAGAGAAAGGGTCGGAAGAGAGGAGAAAGAGAGAGACTCAAAGAGATGGGGGAAGTGGGGAGAGAGGGAGAGAAACAGACTGGGAAGAGGAGGGGAGAGAAAGACAAAGAGATGAAAGTGGGAGAGTGAAGGAGAGGGAGAAAAAGGGAGGGCAAGAGGGGGCAGAGAGAGCAACAGAGAAGGATAAAGACAGGGTGGGAAGAGGAGGGGGAGAGAGAGAGACTCGGATTGGGGGGGAGAGGGAGAGAGTGAGAGAGAGATGGAAGGGAAGAGGGGGGAGAGAAAGTGGGAAAGAGATGAGGGAGAGACTCCGGTTGGAGGAAAGAAGGGGAAGAGAGCAAAGCAGAGAGGGAGGGAGGCAAGGCAGGGAGAGAGAGAGAGAGAAGGGAAAAGGGGGGAAAGAGAGAGGGTGGAAAGGGGGGAGAGAGAGTGGGAAAGAGACGGGGAGGGGGAAGACTCAAAGAGACTGGGGGAAAGAAGAGGAAGAGAGTGAAACAGAAAGGGAGAGAGGGAGAGGTGGAGAGAGAGGGAAAAGAGAGGGAGAAAGAAGGGGAAGAGAGAGGGTGGAAAGTGAGGAAAGAAGGAAAGACTCCAAGAGAAAGGGAGAGAGGGGGGAGAGCAATGGGGGAGAAGAGATGAGAGAGAGAGAGAAAGAGGAGGAGGAGAGAGAGAGAGAGACTCGAGATTGAGGGAAAGGGGGAAGAGAGAAACGGAGAGGTGGAGAAAGAGGTGGAAAAGGGAAAAGAGTGGGGGGGGAGAAAGAGAAGATGGGAAGAGGAGGGAAGAGGAGGAAACACTGAAAGGGATGAGGGAAGAGAAGAAGGGGGAGAAAGACGGGGGGCAGAGAGAGACAGAGGGAGACAAAGAGGGTGGGAAGAGAGGGGAGAGAGCACGCGAAAGAGGAGAAGAGAAAGGAAGGGGGAGAGAGACAAGGATTGGGGGGAAAGAAGAGGGGAAAGAGGAACGGAGAGGGAGAGGAGAAGAGAGAGAGAAATGGGCCGTATTTCGTAGGACATTAGGAAGCAGCTTCATCTTTCCCCTGTTCCTGTTTTCAAACACTATGAAATGCCCTTCGCCCTCTCCTTGGCAACACCTATGGCAACTCCTGTAGTTTTCTGGTCACAGTTTGAGTGAAAAAGTCCGATCCCAGCTAATCAAAGCATCAGTCCTTCCCATTGCTTTCCTTCCCTTGATGATCAGCTTTTTATCTCTCTGTATGTGCATGTGTTGCTGTTTGGATTTGGTCTTCTCTTTGCTTACATACAATTTTCAAAAAGCAAATCTGGTGAGGCCCATGTGGTGATTCATTTTAGACCATCAACTAAACTTTAACTTTTCAGAAAAAAGCAAAACCCAAACACCTCTCTGGATTCTACTTTTCCTTCATTTAAAAAAAATCTCAAGCAGAGCTGCTTTTACCCAGGGCCCCCGCCACCTCCCTGTCCCCCCCCCCCCCCCCCC